>NW_026576159.1:0-102500 GCF_028641065.1 Leucoraja erinaceus | reverse complement strand
TGGAATTCTCTGCCACAGAAGGTAGTTGAGGCCAGTTTGTTGGCTATATTTAAGAGGGAGTTAGATGTGGCCCTTGTGGCTAAAGGGATCAGGGGGTATGGAGAGAAGGCAGGTACAGGATACTGAGTTGGATGATCAGCCATGATCATATTGAATGGCGGTGCAGGCTCAAAGGGCCGAATGGCCTACTCCTGCACCTATTTTCTATGTTTCTATGTCTAAGCTACAGGGAGAGGTTGAAGAAGCGGGGACTCTTGCCCAGACAAGGGGAATCAGGAACCAGAGAGCACAGGTTTAAGGCAAGGGGAAAAGATTTGGGGGGCAAACCTGAGGGGTAACCATTTCACACAAAGGACGGTGGGGAGCAAACATCGGCAGTCATGCAGGAAACATAGCAATCAATTGTACTGAATGGATTGTCACCTTGTCGTGGTGGAGAAGCTTGTGTGGACCTGAGATCCTGTGAGCGATGCCGTCTGGAGCTACGCTCCTGGTAGGGCCACCCATGGCGGTAAGGTCAAGGGGGGAGGTCCCTGACAAAGAGCAATTCAACCAAGACCTCAACGGTGGAACAGGCGGAGGACGATGGCTGACCTTAGTGGAGCGTCACAACGGCTGGGAAGGCGGATGAAGGCTGCAGCAGAAAAGGGTCTCAGGTCGTCTTGGACTCCATGCCACTGGATCCTGACCCAGATCTGTCAAGGACCGTGGGGTGGCTGTCTGTGCACCAGTCTCCCCACGTTAAACAAAGTCACGCACAGGCGTCCTCCAACCCTGGAGACTCCCATGGTCATCCATGCCCGAGGGGGGCCGAAGAATTTTCAACTCAAGATTATTTTCCAAATTAGTTCCAGATTGGCAGAAACTATAGACACAATAGACAATAGGTGCAGGAGTAGGCCATTCGGCCCTTCGAGCCAGCACCGCCATTCAATGTGATCATGGCTGATCATCCCCAATCAGTACCCCGTTCCTGCCTTCTATTTTCTCCAGCATTTTTTGTCTACCTTCAATTTTTTTCCAGCATCTGCAGTTCCTTCTGAAACTGTTTCAGTTCCTTCTGAAAAGATAGGAGCAGCATTAGGCCATTCGGCCCATTGAGCCCACTCCGGCCCATTCAATCCGCAATCGGTACCTCGTTCCTGCCTTCTCCCCATATCCCCTAACTTTAAGAGCCCTATCTAACTCTCCTCTCCATCTCTCCCCTCTTCCCTCCTACTCACTCCTATCCCCTCCACTCATCTACTGCCCTCATCACCTCTCCTCCCCTCGCCTTTCCCCTCCTCCCTTCTCATCCCCTCTCCTCCCCACTCCTCCCCTTCCTCTCCTCCCCTCCCCTCTTCTCGCTCCTCTGTGTGTGTCTATTTTCGGTTTAAACCAGCATCTGCGGTTCCTGGTCTATGAAGCTATTAGTTCCAGAATCTCAGAATCTATACTTGCCGTACAACCAGAACCAATTATTTGAAGACTGAAAACTTGCTGGACCTTAGACATAGGACTCTGGTGAGGTCACATCTGGAGTCTGGCTTGCAGTTCTAATCGCCCCGTTACAGCAAGGATGTGGAGGTTTTGGAGAGGGTGCAGAGGAGGTTCCCCAGAACGCTGCCTGCGTTAGGGGGTATTAGGTATGAGAGACGCAAAAAAGTTTTCTCTGGGGCATCAGAGGCTGTGGGTATATGAAGTTATGAGAGGCATAGACAATAGACAATAAGTGCAGGAGTAGGCCATTCGGCCCTTCGAGCCAGCACCGCCATTCAATGTGATCATGGCTGATCATCCCCAATCAGTACCCCGTTCCTGCCTTCTCCCCATATCCCCTGACTCCGCTATCTTTAAGAGCCCTATCTAGCTCTCTCTTGAAAGCATCCAGAGAACCGGCCTCCACCGCCCTCTGAGGCAGAGAATTCCACAGATTCACAACTCAAAAGTAGGGTAGACAGTCAGAACCTTTTCCCCTGGGTGGAAATGTCACCGGTTGGGAGGCATCGTTTTAAGGTGAGAGGGAGAAACCTGTGGGAGAAGTTATTTACACAGAGGGTGGTGGGTGCCTGGAACGCGATGCCAGGGGTGGGTGGTGGAGGCAGATATGATTGTGGTGTTTAAGAGGCTTTTAGACAGGCACATGGATACGCAGGGAATGGAGGGATATGGATCACGTGCAGGCAGAGGAGATTAGTTTAACTTGGCATCACGTTGAGCATGGACTTTGTGTGCCTGTATCTAAAAAATATATATATTTCTTTTTAATAAAAGAAAATAAAACTGAAGCAAATGGAAACTGTGGCAGAAAGACTCCCATCCTTAATTAAGGCAAACTCTTGGTGTTACATCTGAGACACATCACACAGGCAATGTTTAGTTTTAATTCAGTTTAGTTTATGTCAGTGAAAATGTCAATGGTGCCTTACAATGCTGTGTACGACATTGACCGCAACTTCTACTGAAGTGAGGATGGCCGTCTGCTCGCTAGGAGCTCATCCGCCCTTTGACAGGTCTTGTTTTTGGTCCTGCTGGGGGTCCACAGCCCCCTCCTCACCTGGTAAACCAGGTGGGGGAGATGGTTTAGTCGCCGATTATCCGACCATAGCTCGGGGGGGGGGGATCTCCACCTGACCTGACCATGTACCGAGGTACAGTGAAAAGCTTTTGTTGCGTGCTAACCAGTCAGCGGAAAGACAATACATGATTACAATCGAGCCATTCACAGTGTACAGATAGATACATGATAAGGGAATAACGTTTAGTGCAAGGTAAAGCCAATCAAAGATAGTCCGAGGGTCTCCAATGAGGTAGATAGTAGCTCAGGACCGCTCTCTGGTTGTGGTAGGATGGTTCAGTTGCCTGATAACAGCTGGGAAGAAACTGTCCCTGAATCTGGAGGTGTGTGCGTTTTCACACTTCTGTACCTCTTGCCGGATGGGAGAGGGGAGAAGAGGGAGTGGCCGGGGTGCGACTGGTCCTTGATGATGCTGCTGGCCTTGCCGAGGCAGCGTGAGGTGTAGATGGAGTCAATGGAAGGGAGGTTGGTTTATGCGATGGTCTGGGCCGCGTCCACAATGCGCTGCGATTCCTTGCGGTCTTGGGCATAGCTGTTCCCAAACCGAGCTGTGACGCATCCCGATAAAATGCTTTCTGCAGAACAGCGCATCTGTCGGAGTTGGTGAGAGTTGTGCTGAATGTCCATGAGCCTTCGGCGGAGGTACAAGCGTTGGTGGACGGTGAACTGACCGACTTGCTTTGATTGTCTGCAGGCAGCGAGCAGAGCCGGGTCCCCGCGGACTCGCCCCCTCTCTCCGTGGCCAAGGAGGCGAGAGTGAGTGAGCAGGCGGACGACCAGCTGGGTGATGAAGACCTGATGTTCCTCGACAACCAGTGAGTGTCGTGTCGGTAGAGTTGCTGCCTTACAGCTCTTGCAGTCCCCCCCTAGAGACCCGGGTTCCATCCCGACTGCGGGTGCTGTCTGTACGGAGCTTGCACGTTCTCCCCATGACCTGCGTGGGTTTTCTCAGATATCTTCCATTTCCCCCCTCACTCCAAAGACGTACAGGTTTGTCGGCTAATTGTTTAAGAAAGAACTGCAGATGCTGGAAAATCGAAGGCAGACAAAAGTGCATCTATGGAGCGAAGGAAATAGGCAACGTTTTGGCCTATTTCGTTGCCTATTTCCTTCGCTCCATAGATGCTGCTGCACCCGCTGAGTTTCTCCATCACTTTTGTCTACCTTCTAGGTTAATTGGCTTGGTAACGGTAGAAATTGTCCCTAGTGTGTGTAGGATCGTGTTAATGTGCGGGGATCGCTGGTCGGCGCGGGCCGGCGGCCATGTTTCTGCGCTGTATCTTTAAACTAAACTAAACTAAAAGCTGACCACCCGTCCCCTCCCTGCCCCTGTGATCTCAGCTACACTAGGGGTTGCCAACGTGTCCCGTATTAGCCGGGACATCCCGTATATTGGGCTAAATTGGTTTGTCCCGTACGGGACCGCCCTTGTCCCGTATGTGACCGCTGCTACTCGGGTCGAGGGGACTGTCGGGTCGAGGAGCGCCACGTCTGGCCCTGCCTCACCCGTCCCGATGTAGTGCAGCCCGTGGAGTGCAGCAGCAGCAGCAGCAGCGCCTCGCCCGTGGCCCCGTCGGTCGGTCGGCAGCCCGGCCAGCTGTCCGACCTTCGGACCTTCACTTACCGCCGACACCACCAACACCACCCCTCCTCCTTCTCACGGCCGATCATCGGTTCAGGAGTTGGACGGGGCGCCGGACTTTGCGCGCGGCCCGGGCCAAAACTCCTCAGCTGGCACGCCGGCTGGACTTTGTGTGCAGTCCAGCACCCGGGGCCAACTCATCATTCACCCAGACACGGCCCAGTCGGTCAACAAATTGCCGTCGGGAATTTGTCCCGTATTTTGATCTTTTGTCCCTCATTTGGGAGTGGGAAAGTTGGCGACCCTGGCCACAGAGTTTGTAGAATGAGGTGCTTTATAACGTTGGAAACCCTCCCAGCCTTCTCAGTCACTACCTCAGCAAATCCCATTACATTCACGAGTCACAATCTCCCACCCACACACGGTTTAGGAGGACGTTGCCAGGACATGAGGGTCTAAGCAATAGGCAGAGGTTGAGTAGGCTGGGACTCTATTCCTCGGAGTGCAGGAGCATGAGGTGTGATTTTATAGGGGTGCGTAAGATCATAGTTCATAAGCGATAGGAGCAGAGTTAGACCATTCGGCCCATCAAATTTATTCTGCCATTCAATCATGGCTGATCTATCTTCTCGCAACCCAATTCTCCAGCCTTCACCCCATAACCCCTGACACTAATCAAACCTCTATCTCTGCCTGTGGAGCTCTATGGACTTGGCCTCCACAGCCTTCTGTGGCAATGAATTCAAACAGATTCACCACCCTCTGGCAAGAAATTCCTCCTCATCTCCTTCCTAAAGGAATGTCCTTTTATCCTGAGGCTGTGCCCTCTGGTCCTAGACTCTCCCACGAGAGGGGAATAGATTGGGTAAACACACAGTCTCTTGCCCAGAGTTGGGAAATTGAGAACCGTAGGTTTAAGGTGAGGGGGGAAAAGATTTAATAGACAATAGCCAATAGGTGCAGGAGGAGGCCATTCAGCTCTTCGAGCCAGCACCGCCATTCAATGTGATCATGGCTGATCATCCCCAATCAGTACCCCGTTCCTGCCTTCTCCCCATATCCTCTGACTCCGTTATTTTTAAGAGCCGTATCTAGCTCTCTCTTGAAAGCATCCAGAGAACCGGCCTCCACCGCCCTCTGAGGCAGAGAATTCCACAGACTCACAACCCTCTGAACCTGAGAAGTAACTTTTTTTCACACAAAGGCTGGTGGGTGAAGGAACGAGCTGCCGTTGGAGGTAGTTGAGGTGGATTGTGTCTCTCTTTGGTCTAAACCTATATCTGCAGTTCTGTAACCTGTGGACCTGGTTGAGACCCAGGAAGAAACCATTGCTGTGTCTGGTGGTATGTGCTCTGACGCTTCTGTATCTTCCTGCAGTTTAGTGCAGTTGAGTTTATTGTCACATGTACCGAGGTACAGTGGAAAGCTTGTGTTGCATACTATCCAGTCAGCGGAAAGACAATACATGATTACAAATCAAGCCATTTACAGTGTACAGATACATGATAAATATTAGGAGTAGAGGTTTAAAAGCGTGGAGCGATTGTAATGCGCGATTGCAGATCTGCTTCTGTGACCAGCATGCATGTCGTCGCCAGGACTGGGCGCCAAGTGCAGGAAGGAACTGCAAATGCTGGTTTACATTGAAGATAGTCACAAAATGCTGGAGTAACAATACACAACAGGTGTAGGCCATTCGGCCCATCGAGCCAGCTCCGCCATTAACTGTGATCATGGCTGATCATCCACAATCAGTACCCCATTCCTGCCTTCTACCCATATCCCTTGACTCCGCTAGCCCCTAGAGCTCTATCTAACTCTCTCTTGAAAACGTCCAGTGAATTGGCCTCCACCGCCCTCCACAGATTCACAACTCTCTGGGTGAAAATGTTTTTCCTCATCTCCGTTCTAAATGGCTTACTCCTTATTCTTAAACTGTGGCCCCTGGTTCTGGACTCACCCAACATCGGGAACATGTTTCCTGTCTCTAGCGTGTCCAATCCCTTAATAATCTGATATGTTTCAATAAGTTCCCTTCTAAACAAAAAGTTGTTCGGCACGGACTTGTAGGGCCGAGATGGCGTGTTTCCGTGCTGTAATTGTTATATGGTTGTTATATGGTAAACTCCAGAGTGTACAAGCCCAGCCGCTCCATTCTCTCAGCATATGACATTCCCGCCATCCCGGGAATTAACCTTGTGAACCTACGCTGCACTCCCTCAATAGCAAGAATGTCCTTCTTCAAATTAGGGGACCAAAACTCAGCGGGACAGGCAGCATCTCTGGAGCGCAGGAATGGGTGACGTTTCGGGTCGAGACCCTTCTTCAGGCTGAGAGTCAGCGGAGAGGGAGACACAGAGATATGAAAGGATAAGGTGTGAAAACAAGAGATCAAAGGAGACAAAGTTCAAGGACAATGCAGAATGGATCATTGTTTTCTCGGGGATACAAAGATAACATGTTTGAAGACAGTCAGGCTGGGCTGAGAACTGGGATGGGGCATGGATGGAGACAGAGGGAAATTATTATTATTATTAAAGCTTTATTTCAGACACAGGTCCATATACACATCAAACAGTACAAAGAATTACAAAGATACATTAAGAAATTGCATATTAGCCTAAAATATATATAAGCTATTGCACCAATGCCATCTTAGCCTAGAAGTGAATCTATAGCAGCTTTTCAGAGGGCTGACTAAGGCTTCAATTATGTGGTTCCCTGACTTGTCCAGGCGACACATAAAACTAAACATCAGCTGTCTTAAGAGTGCCTCACAGGTTGGCACTCTAGTGGACACAAACAATTGACTGGCACTATGCCACCTAGGGACATGAAGTAGCAACCTCATTGCATCATTCTATGCTACCTTAAGCCTCTGCATACTCTTTTTCTTATACTTAGACCACAATTGAGCAGTATATAACGGTGTGATGTAGGTTCTGAACAGGGAACACTTTACATCGTCAGAGCACATATAAAACTTCCTTATAAGCATGTTGGCTTGAAGATAAATTTTACAGCGCTGTCGGTAGAGGTCTTTGTCATCCTTCCAGTCATCGGATATGACATGACCCAAGTATTTAATTTCCTCACACACTGCAAGAGGACTGTCTGACAAATAAAAGGTCGGAAAAGTTGATTTCCTGTCCTCAGCGCTTCTAACTATCATTATGCGGCTTTTCTCAGCGTTATACTTTATGTCATAATCAAGGCCATACTGAGAGCACACCTTCAGCATCTGCTGCAGCCCAGCACTATATGGACAGAGCAGGACCAGGTCGTCTGCATACATCAGATGATTAACAATAGTGTTGCCCACAAGACAGCCAGTTTTTAACCTATTTAACTGATTTGACAATTCGTCCATATAAACATTAAATAAAATAGGAGACAAAATTCCTCCTTGCCGCACTCCGTTACTAACACTGAATGGAGCAGATACAACATTGTCCCATTTAACCTGAAACGTTTGATGGGCATACCAAAACACTAAAATTCTCACTAAGAATTTAGGGGCACCTCTATTTAGCAATTTTACAAACAATTGTTCATGATTAATTCTATCAAATGCCTTGGACGCATCAATAAAACATAAAAATACAGATGAATTCAGGCTCGAGTACCTGAACACAATCTCTTTAAGAGCATAGATACACAGGTCAGTTCCATGCTTTCTTTTGAACCCAAACTGATTGTCATTAGTAAGGACATACATTTCTAGCTTTGTCAACAGTATTCTCTCCAGTACTTTAGATAAGATACTGGCTAATGCAATAGGTCGGTAATTATCAATACTGTTGAGCCTACCAGCCTTATCTTTAATCACAGGCACTAACATTACAGACATAATATCATTTGGCAAGACACCATGAACCAAACAACCATTAAAGCACATGGAAAGCAAGGGGCAGAGCTTATAGCTGGCATATTTTAGATGTTCTGCAGTAATGCAGTCCATACCACAGGCTTTGTTGTTATCCAACATGTTAATGGCATCATAGACATCTGCTGCCCTAACTACAATATCTACAGAGAGATTAATATGTTCATGATTGATTCTAACTGGGTTACTTTTAACATGGAAAGCAAGGGTCACCACAACTAGAGAGCAGTCCTGAACTACTAACTACCTCGTTGATGCCCCTCGGACTATCCTTGATTGGACTTTACTGGCTTTACCTTGCACTAAATGTTATTCCCTTATCATGTATTTACACACCGTAAATGGATTGATTGGAATCATGTATTGTCTTTCCGCTGACTGGTTAGCACGCAACAAAAGCTTTTCACTGTACCTCGGTACACGTGACAATAAACTAAACTGAACTGAGTGAGAGACTGGTGCAGCGGTAGAATTGCTGCCTTACATCGCTTAAACCCCGGTTCGATCCCGACCACGGGTGCTGTCTCTACGGAGTTTGTACGTTCTCCCTGTGACTTTGTGGGATTTCTCTGAGATCTTCGGTTTCCTCCCACACTCCAAAGACGTGCAGGCGTGTTGTATGTGTAAATTGTCCCTAGTGTGTGTGGTAGTGTTAGTGTGCGGGGATCGCTGGTCGGCGCAGACTCGGTGGTCCGAAGGGCCTGTTTCCATGCTGTGTCTCTAGACTAAACTAAACTAAACTAGAGAAGTTAATGTTCATACCGCTGGGTTGTAAGCTCCCCAAGTGAAATATGAGTTGCTGTTCCTCTGTGTGAGGGGCGTGGAGAGAGGAGTAGGGTTGCTAACTGTCCCGTTTTGGCCGGGACATCCCCTATATTGGGCTATATTGGTTTGTCCCGTACGGGACCGCCCTTGTCCCGTATTTGACTGCTACTACCAGGCGCTCCTCAACTTACGATGGGGTTTACGTTCCGATACACCCATCGTAAGTCGAAATGATCGTAATACACCTGACTCACCATCACCAGAGTGTTCAGGGTTGGACTGCCAGGCGCCTGTGTGTTCCCATTCCAATCAAGTTCAAGTTCAACTTTATTTGTCACATGCACCATAAGGTGCGGTGAAATGTAATTCACCGGGTTATTTCTCCGGGTTAGTTCCCCCCTCCCCCTCTTCAATCCTCTGCCACTGGGAGTGTTTTTCATTTCCACGTTTGAATGATGAAATCTCTTTGTCCGGTGGTGTTTCCGTAGGGTGGAGCCGGAGGAGCCCAGTCTGAAGGAGAAGCTGGTGATATCGGAGGAGTGTGAGCTGATCACGGTGGTGGCGGTGATCCCGGGGCGACTCGAGGTCACCACCCAGCACATCTACTTCTACGACGGCAGCTCGGAGAAAGAAGAGACAGAGGAGGGTGAGGTTCCCCCCCAAATCCATCCGCCCGCTTCAGTTCTCACTGTGCAAAGCTAATTAGTATTAAACCACACAGTACTTGTGCGAAAGGGCCTGTCCCACTTGGGCCACCACTTACGCGACAGGCCAGTAGTGACGGTCACGTGACGGTCCCGCCAGAGTCACCAGCGTCATCATGCGCCCGCGCATCCGTCTGGAGCGCGTGACGTCATTTGAAGATTGACACAAAATGCTGGAGTATCTCAGCGGGACTGGCAGCAATTATGGAGAGAAGCAATGGGTGACGTTTCGTGTCGAGACTCTGCTTCAGTCTGAAAGAAGGGTCTCGACCCGAAACGTCACCCGTTGCCTCTCTCCAGAGATGCTGCCGGTCCCGCTGAGTTACTCCAGCATTTTGTGTCCATCTTCAATTTTCTTGGCCCCGCTCTGGGAGTAGAAGTGGGGGCGGATCCGGACCGCAACGGCCGTGAGCCCCAGGCCGAGCACGGCGATCGTTTGCCGGCTTCTGCTGCTGTTGGAGGTGAGTCGTTGCGTCGCGCCAGGGTCTTGGGCCTGTCCCACTTTGGCCGTCAGTTACGCGGCAGGCCGATGGCGAGCGAACATTTCGTGCAGGACGAAGTCCAACACTCCTCCACACCACTCCATGCGCCCGTCCCCCGCTACCCACATGATAGCAGGTCACGTAAATGGCGCGCGGAAGACAGCCAAGTGGGACAGGCCCTTAAAACACCAGGATAGTGCTCAACCAAGAACACCAAGCACAATGCCAAAGTATGCTATAATACTTCGTTAGTCAAATGAACGAGGTGCAGTGAAATTCATTTTTGTATGCAGTTCAGTACATTTCAACGTACATAAGCGCTAAGATACATCTTAGATAAGCAACTCAGATACAGTACAAGTGTAGAAACTGAGCAGATATGGGGAGAAGGCAGGAACGTGGTACTGATTGGGGATGATCAGCCATGATCACATTGCTCGAAGCCACTGGCTCGAAGGGCTAAATGGCCTACTCCTGCACCTATTGTCTATTGCCTATTCTCTAAATAGGCGCAGGAGTAGGCCATTCGAGCCAGCTCCGCCACTCAATATGATCATGGCCGATCTTCCAGAATCAGTACCCCGTTCCTGCTTTCTCCCCATATCCCTTCATTCCATTAGCCCTAAGACCTAAATCCAACTCTCTCTTGAATACATCCAGCAAATTGGCATCCACTGCCTTCTGTGGCAGAGAATACCACAGATTCACAACTCTCTGGGTGAAAAGGTTTTTCCTCATCTCAGTCTGAAATGGCCTACCCCTTATTCTTAAACTGTGACCCCCCCCCTGGTTCTGGACTCGCCCAGCATTGGGAAATGTTTTCCTACATCTAGGTTGTCCAGTCCTTTTATAATATTATACGTTTCTATAAGATTTCCTCTCATCCTTCTAAATTCCAGTGAATACAAGCCTAGTCTTTTCAATCTTTCCTCATATGACAGTCCCGCCTTTCCAGTCCGCATCTTTTATTATGAATGTTTAATGTGTCATTCCTAACTGTCACTGTATGCCATGTTGTCACTAGCGGGTGGAGCACCAAGGCAAATTCCTTGTATGTGAATACTTGGCCAATAAACTTATTCATTCATTCAGATACAGTACAAGTGTACAGCAGTCGTGCACTGAGACAGTGTACAGAGTCGCCAGTTTGGGGCCATTTCCAAGTCCCAGTTGTTGTAAGTGCAGGGATCTCGACCTGATCGTGAAGGCCCGTTGTCATGGCGACATTGCAGGGTCGGCCTGGCCTCTGCTGCTGTTGGCCGCGTGCGGTCCACGTGCTCGGCCTCTTGGAGCGGCGCCTGGTCCAGCCCAGCCCCAGGCTGCTGCAGGGCCTCCAGCGGCCCACTCACCCCGTCGAGGCAGCGCGCTCCCTCCCACAGCCGGTCTGCTCACCGGCCATCCAGGTGGGCTCCAGTGGGCCCTCGAATCTGCGGTGGGCGATCCGGACCCATCTGCAGCGGGTGGGCTGGGCCTGCAGTTAAGCACCATCTAAACAGCTTACACACACTTATGCCGAGGACAACAACTAATGCCATATTCAATAATAAGGTCAAAAGTGATAGCAGATTTAGGCCATTCAGCCCATCAAGTCTACTCCGCCATTCAGTCATGGCTGACCTTTCTCTCCCTCCTAACCCCCTTCTCCTGCCTTCTTCCCATAACCCCTGACACCCGTACCAATCAAGAATCTATCTATCTCTGCCTTAAAAATATCCACTGACTTGGCCTCCACAGCCTTCTGTGGCAAAGAATTCCACAGGTTCACCACCCTCTGACTAAAGAAGCTACCTACACTGTTGGTGCAGATGCGAGTATATCATTGGGATTATCTAGTGGACATCTCCATTCACTGGTGTTTCGTTGAGTTAGGCCCACAACACGCGGGAAGCCTCCACAGTTAGTTCTGGTGTCCCAGAACCACCCCCTCATCACCTGCTCTCACCAACTCGGCATGACTAAGCAGCCAACTATGTAAACATCCACTCACTGTCGGGCAGCACGGACTCTGTGTTTTCTTGCTGAATCTTTTACCAAAAAACAAGATTTTATTTAAGGTAGTAAAGAATAGGAATAGAATTAGGCCATTCGGCCCATCCAGTCTACTCTGCCATTCAGTCATGGCTGACCTTTCACTCCCTCCTAACCCCCTTCTCCTGCCTTCTTCCCATAACCCCTGACACCCGTACCAATCAAGAATCTATCTATCTCTGCCTTAAAAATATCCACTGACTTGGCCTCCACAGCCGTCTGTGGCAATGAATTCCACAGGTTCACCACCCTCTGACTAAAAACATTTCTCCTCAAAACGCTAATGTAACACATTCATTTGTAGGATGTACAAAGTTGAATAAATTTTGGAGCGATATATTTGATATATTTACAAAGCTTTTCAAGTATGTATGGCTGCAGAAACGGCATTTCGTTTGGACCTCAAGGGGTCCAAATGACAATTAAATGTATCTTGTATCTTGTATCTTGTAAGTCCACAATAGAACCTAAAACGGAATGGATTATATTTGCAATAATAGTAGAAGATATCAATTTAAATAAAGACCAAAATGTTTTTTTTAATTATGGGTTAATAATTGGAAAGAAATTGATAGTTAAAATTTGGAAAAATACAACCATACCAACTGTTAAAATGTGGATTAAGAATATGATGGACATAGCTCGCCTTGAAGAAATGAGACTCCGACTAATAGATAAATATGATCAATTCTTAAGGAGTTGGTCACCTTTCATCGACTTTTTGGAATCATGTGATGCAGCGGTACCGTAAAGATTGCTGATTTCAGTTCATGACGTGGATAGATATACATCTCCGAATACAGATTTGAAAATTTCTCTTTTAAGGGGCCTTCTCTTCTATTTATACTTTCCACTTTTTATTTTTTTTTTTTATATACACACTTCACGTTTTTCTACTCTCTACCATCTATTTTTCCTCTTTTTCCCCTTTCTATTGTTTTTTTTTTTCTTGTCTTGCTTACTTCCTTCTCAAAACATAAAACTAGAAGTTGTACATAGAATGGATTACGGTATTACATAGTTGGCACCTAAAATTAGGTTCCACTGTACTGTTTTGTACTGTATTAACTTCTAATAAAATAAACAAAAAAAAAAAAAACCAAAACAAAAAGAATGGGAGTAGAATTAAGCCATTCGTCCCATTGTCTACTCCACCATTCGATCATGGCTGATCTATCTCTCCCTCCTAACCCCATTCTCCTGTCTTCTCTCCATTACCTCTGACACCTGTACTAATCAAGAATCTGTCTATCTCTGCCTTATCCACTGACTTGGCCCCCACAGCCTTCTGTGGCAATGAATTCCACAGGTTCACCACCCTCTGTCTAAAGACATTTCTCCCCATCTCCTTACTAAAAGAACGTCCTTTAATTGTGAGGCTTTGTTCCCGATGTTGGGGGGAGTCCAGAACCAGGGGTCATTAGTTTAAGATTAAAGGGTTGTCCATTTAGGACTGAGATGAGAAAAAACCTTTTCACCCAGAGAGTTGTGGATCTGTGGAATTCTCTGCCACAGAAGGCAGTGGAGGCCAATTAACTGGATGTTTTCAAGAGAGAATTAGATATAGCTCTTAAGGCTAATGGAATCAAGGGATATGGGGAGAAAGCAGGAACGGGGTACTGATTTTGGATGATCAGCCATGCTCAAAGCGTCGAATGGCCTATTCCTGCATCTATTTTCTATGTTTCTAATTCTGAGGCTGTGACCTCTGGTCCTAGACTCTCCCACTAGTGGAAACATCCTCTCCACATCCACTCTATCCAAGCCTTTCACTATTCTGCACGTTTCAATGAGGTTTCCCCCTCATTCTTCTAAACCCCAGCGAGTACAGGCCCAGTGCCGACAAACGCTCATCATATGTTAACCCACTCATTCCTGGGGTCATTCTTGTAAACCTCCTCTGGACCCTCTCCAGAGCCAGCACATCCTTCCTCAGATATGGGGCACAAAATTGCTCACAATATTCCAAAAGCGGGTTTAGCAGCACCTTATAGAACCTCAGCATTTCATCCCTGTTTTTGTACACAACCCCTCGAAAAAATAATGCTAGCATTGAGTTTGGTTGTGGTCCCATTCAGCACTTAATCATGGTGTTATTCCTTCAGGTATTGGGTACGATTTCAAACGTCCACTCTGTCATCTGAGAGAGGTCCATCTCCGGCGTTATAACCTGCGGAGATCGGCACTGGAGTTCTTCTTCATTGATCAGTCTAACTACTTTGTCAACTTCAAGAAGAAGGTATGGTGTTCCAAAGAGTCGAGAGTGTTTTATTGAGTTTTATGTGTCCCAGATAGGACAACGAAATTCTTACTTGCAGCAGCACGATAGAATATATAAACATAGTATACTGTAAACAATATAATAAATGTGAAAAAGTTCAGTGTGTGAGTGTGCATGTATATTTGTGTGTATACATATGTATGTATGTGTGTATGTCTGTGTGTGTGTATATGTATGTATATATTTTGTGTGTGTGTATGTATATATATATATATATGTGTGTGTATATATATGTAAATATGTATATATATGCATATATATTTATGTATATGTGTGCATGCATATGTATGTATATATATATATATATGTGTGTGTATATATGCATGTGTGTGCATGTGTGTGTGTCCATGCATGTGTGTGTGCGTGTGTGTACGTGTGCGAGTGTGTGTATGTTTCTATGTGTGTGTGTGCATGCATGTGCGAATGTGTGTGTGTGTGTGTGTGTGCATGCATGTGTGCGAATGTGTGTGTGTGTGTGTGCGAATGTGTGTGTGTGTGTGCATACGTGTGCAAATGTGTGTGTGTGTGTGTGCATATCGTGTGTGTGCATACGTGTACAAATGTGTTTGCGTGCGTGTGTGTGCGTGTGTATGTTTCCATGTGTGTGTAGATAGACTGGGCAGCGTTCACATTATTTCTCAGCAGTGCCCTCTCTATGATCGATAGGGATGTGGGTTGGAGCTGGTGCTTATTTTAGTGACGCTAGGCTCCAGGACCTCTAGTTTAGAGTTTCACATATTCTGAAGTGTAACATTACAAATAGATTAGCTAGTTAAAAAAACAAAATGTATTCATTAAATGAGGTGGTCAGTTCCCTGAAGTAGTCGAAGCAGCTTATTGAATGAAGATCTACCATGGACACCAGACTGTGGGAGGGTGTGGGAGAAGGATCTGCAGATGCTGGTTTAGACACAAAATGCTGGAGTAACTCAGCGGGACGGGCAGCATCTCTGGAGAGAGGGAATGGGTGGCGTTTCGGGTCGAGACGCTTCTTCAATGGAGGGTGCCTGTCGAAGTCCGTGCTGAATATGATGCCAAGTTAAACTAATCTCCTCTGCCTGCACGTGATCCATATCCCTCCATTCCCTGCATATCCACGTGCCGTTCCAGGCACCCACCACCCTCTGACTAAAAAGAAAACTAGTCCTGCACGTCTCCTTTAAAATTTGCTCCTCAACTCAAAGCTGTGCCCTGTGGTCTTTGGCATGTCCACTCTGAGAAAACATTCTGACTGCCTACCATGTCCATGTCCATGTCACTTCCTGTATCTCTAGCAGGTTTCTCATGCTGCAGAGAAAAACAGACACAAAGTGCTGGAGTAACTCATCGGGTCAGGCAACATTTGTGGAGAACTCGGATAGGTGACGTTTCGAGTCGGGGTCTAACGAAGGGTTCTGACCCGAAACATCACTGATCCATATTCTCCAGCCACGTTGGTCAAACACTTGGCAGCGGTAGAGTTGCTGCCTCACAGCGCTAGTGACCCGGGTTCAACCCTGACTACGTGTGCTGTCAATGCGGAGTTTGCATGTTCTCCGGGTGCTCCGGTTTCCTCCCACATCCCAAAGAGGTGCAGGTTTGTAGGCTAATTGGCATCCGTAAAATTGTAAATTGTCCCAGTGTGTGTAGGGTAGTGCTAGTATGCGGGGGGGGGATCGCTGGTCGGCATGGACTCGGTGGGCCGAAGGGCCTGTTTATACACGCTGTATCTCTAAAGTCTCTCCTTATATTTAATACCCTCTCATCCAGAAAAATAGACACAAAGTGCTGGAGTAACTCATCGGGTCAGGCAAAATTTGGGGAGAACTCGGATAGGTGACGTTTCGAGTCGTGCTCCAACAAAGGGTTCTGACCCGAAACATCACTATCCATATTCTCCAGAGGTGCTGCCTGACCCGTTGATTTACAAGGATGTTGCCAAGTCAAGAGGGTGTGAACTAAAGGGACAGGTTGAGCAGGCTGGATCTCTTGCCCAGAGTAGGGGAATCAAGAACCGGAGGACATAGGTTCAAGGTGAGGGGGATAGATTTGATAGGAACCTGAGGGGTACATTTTTGGGTGTGTGGAATGAGCAAACATCGGCAGTCATTGAAAAAAACATATTCCTTGGAGCGCAGGAGGATGAGGCGTGATCTTATAGAGGTGTATAAAATCATGAATAAATCAGGTAGATGCTCAGAGTCTCTTGCCCATTGCTATGGACCAAGCGCAGGCAGGTGGGACTAGTGTAGCTGAGACATTAACCATATAACAATTACAGCACGGAAACAGGCCATCTCGGCCCTACAAGTCCGTGCCGAACAACTTTTTTCCCTTAGTCCCACCTGCCTGCACTCATACCATAGCCCTCCATTCCCTTCTCATCCATATGCCTATCCAATTTATTTTTAAATGATACCAACGAACCTGCCTCCACCACTTCCACTGGAAGCTCATTCCACACCGCTACCACTCTCTGAGTAAAGAAGTTCCCCCTCATGTTACCCCTAAACTTCTGTCCCTTAATTCTGAAGTCATGTCCTCTTGTTTGAATCTTCCCTATTCTCAAAGGGAAAAGCTTATCCACATCAACTCTGTCTATCCCTCTCATCATTTTAAAGACCTCTATCAAGTCCCCCCTTAACCTTCTGCGCTCCAGAGAATAAAGACCTAACTTATTCAACCTATCTCTGTAACTTAGTTGTTGAAACCCAGGCAACATTCTAGTAAATCTCCTCTGTACTCTCTCTATTTTGTTGACATCCTTCCTATAATTGGGCGACCAAAATTGTACACCATACTCCAGATTTGGTCTCACCAATGCCTTGTACAATTTTAACATTACATCCCAGCTTCTATACTCAATGCTCTGATTTATAAAGGCTAGCATACCAAAAGCTTTCTTTACCACCCTATCTATATGAGATTCCACCTTCAAGGAACTATGCACGGTTGTTGGCCGGTGTGGGCATGTTGGGCTGTTTCCGCGGTGTATCGCTCTATGACTCCCTGTTTGACGGGGTTTCTCCTGTTTCCGGGTTCAGGTCCGAAACAAAGTGTACTCGCTAATCCTGGCCGCCCGGCCACCCAACCTCTTCTACTTCGACAGCCGCTCACCCCAGGAACTGCTGAAAGCATCTGGATTAACTCAAGTAAGTTGCTGGGCGATACGATGCCAGTGACAGTCACAGTTAGGTTTAGAATTGTCACGTGTACCGAGGCACAGGGAGAAGCTTTGTTTTGCATGCTATCCAGTCAAAGCAGATCATACCGTACAGTAAACCCTCGTTACTACAGACCTCTTTATAACGGATTCTGATTGTAGTCGACTGCCTGTTAAAAAACCAAGTCTGCTATAGTTACACAGAGGAGGTTGTTGACATTGACAAGGCATTGAAATTGACAAGGATTTGATATTGACGAGGCATTAGCAATTGACGTAGGTTCAAGGTGAGGAGGAAAGATTTGATAGGAACCTGAGGGGTAAATTTTTAGAGGTGCATCAATGATTTAGATGAAGGGATTCAAATTAACATTAGCAAATTTGCAGATGACACAAAGCTGGGTGGCAGTGTGAACTGGGAGGAGGATGCTATGAGAATGCAGGGTGACTTGGACAGGTTTGGGGAGTGGGCAGATGCATGGCAGATGCAGTTTAATGCGGATAAATGTGAGGTTATCCACTTTGGTGGCAAAAACCGGAAGGCAGATTATTGTCTGAATGGTGTCAAGTTGGGAAAAGGGGAAGTACAACAGGATCTGGGGGGTCCTTATTCATCAGTCAATGAAAGTAAGCATGCAGGTACAGCAGGCAGTGAAGAACGAGAATGGCATATTGGCCTTTATAACAAGAGGAAGCGAATATAGGAGCAAAGAGGTCCTTCTGCAGTTGTACAGGGCCCTAGTGAGCCCACACCTGGAGTATTATGTGCAGTTTTGGTCCCCTAATTTGAGGAAGGACATTCATGCTATTGAGGGAGTGCAGCGTAGGTTTACAAGGTTAATTCCCGGGATGGAGGGACTGTCATATGCTGAGTGAATGGAACGGCTGCGCTTGTACACTCTGGAGTTTAGAAGGATGAGAGGATATCTTATTGAAACATATTAGATTGTTAAGGGTTTGGACATGCTAGAGGTACAAAACGTGTTGGGAACATGTTTAAGACCAGGGGCCACAGTTTAAGAATAAGGAGTAAGCCATTTAGAACGGAGATCAGGAAAAAGATTTTCACACAAAGAGTGGTGAGTCTGTGGAATTCTCTGCCTCAGAGGGTGGTGGAGGCTGGTTCTCTGTATGCTTTCAAGAGAGAGTTAAATAGAGCTCTTAGGGATAGGGAAGTCAGGGATTATGGGGAGAAGGCAGGAACGGGGTACTGATTGTGGATGATCAGCCACGATCACATTGAATGCCGGTGCTGGCTCGAAGGGCCAAATGGCCTTCTCCTGCACCTACAGTCTATTGTCTATTGACAAGACACAGAAATTGACATGAAATTGGCATTGATAAGGCATTGAAATTGACATTGAAGAGGCAATTAAATTGATAAGGAATTAATATTAATGAGGTATTGAAATTGACAAGCAATTGACAATGATGAGGCATTGAAATTGACAAGGAATTGATATTAACGAGGCATTGAAATTGACAAGCAATTGACAATGATGAGGCATTGAAATTGACAAGGAATTGATATTAACGAGGCAATGAAATTGACAAGCAATTGACAATGATGAGGCGTGAAATTGACAAGCAATTGACAATGATGAGGAATTGCCATTGACAAGCAATCACTTGAATGGACACTAAACTTTTTTGAACAATGTAACAAAAAGCCTTTGGTATTCTTAGCTTGCAGTAAACAAAAATACATTTTAGCTGTTAAAAAGAACTTAACACCAACTCAAGTGCTTGTGACTTTGCGAACTACATAGGCACTGCGCCTCTACTCGCTGGAGTTTAAATGAGGGGGGTGAGGGGGGGGACCCTCATTGAAAATTACCAAATAGTGAAAGACCTGGATAGAGTGGATGTGGAGAGGATGTGTCCACTCGTGGGAGAGTCTAGGAACAGAGGGTATAGCCTCAGAATTAAAGGAATGAGAAGATGAGGAATTTCTTTATTCAGAGGGTGGTGAATCTGTGGAATTCTTTGCCATAGAATGCTGTATAGGCCAAGTCACTGGATATTTGAAGTACGGAGATTGATAGATTCTTGATTAGTACGGGTGTCAGGGGTTATGGAGAGAAGCCAAGAGAATGGGGTGAGGAGGGAGAGATAGATCGGCCATGATTGAAGGGCGGAGTGGACTTGATGGGCCGAATGGCCTAATTCTGCTCCCGCCACTTATGAGCGCGTAGTAAATGCAGTGTTTTCTCTTTCAGAAATGGGTTCAGAGAAAGATCTCCAACTTTGAGTACTTGATGCAACTGAACACCATTGCGGGGAGAACGTACAACGACCTGTCTCAGTACCCAGTGGTAAGTTCACTCCCGAGGGATGGGTAGCTCCAGTAACCCTTCCACCCCTGCCCCCCACTAGTCACCTCAGCGAGAGAGAGGGAGGGAGAGAGAGTTTAATTGTCAGATGTACCGGCAATGGAACAACAAAACCAAGAGTGTTTTATTGTCATGTGTCCCAGACAGAACAATAACATTCTTAGTTATTCTTACAGAATATGTAAACATAGTACACTATGAATAATATAATGAACGAGAAAGAAAAGTTTAGTGTGTGTATATATCTATCTATCTATCTATCTATCTATCTATCTATCTATTCTTCCACCTATCTTTCTATCTTTCTATCTATCTGTCTGTCTGTCTGTCTGTCTGTCTGTCTACCCATCCACCCATCCCACCATCCACCCATCCACCCATCCACCCACCTACCCACACACACACAAAATAGAAGAAGGGTCTCGACCAGAAACGTCACCCATTCCTTCTCTCCAGAGATGCTGCCTGTCCCGCTGAGTTACTCCAGCATCTTGAGTCTATCTTCGGTGTAAACCAGCATCTGCAGTTCCTTCCTACACAACCTACAAGCCTGCAGGCCTTTGGGGTGTAGGAGGAAACACCCCAGAGGTAGAAACCCATGTGGTCGTAAGGTCATAAGGAATAGTAGTAGAGTTAGGCCATTCGGCCCATCAAATCTACTCCGCCATTCAATCATGGCTGATCTATCTCCCCCTCCTAACCCCATTCTCCTGCCTTCTCCCCATAACTTCTGACACCCGTACTAATCGCTGCCTCTATCTCTTCCTTAAAAACATCCACTGATAGCCTCCACAGCCTTCTTTGGCAAAGAATTCCACAGATTTGCCACCCTCTTACTAAAGAAATTTCTCCTCATCTCCTTCCTAAAAGAACGTCCTCTAATTCTGAGCCTGTGCCCTCTGGTCGTAGACTCTCCCACCAGTGGAAACATCCTCTCCACATCCACTCAATCCAGGCCTTTCACTATTCGGTAAGTTTCAATGAAGTGCCCCTTCATCCTTGTAAACTCCAGCGAGTACAGGCCCAGTGCCGACAGACGCTCATCATAGGTTAACCCACTCATTCCTGGGATCATTCTTGTAAACCTCCTCTGGACCCTCTCCAGAGCTAGTGTAGTGGCAGATTATTATATCGGGCAAGGAATTGTGTCCTCTAGCCACTATGATTGAAGACGGGTAAGTAGATAGCTTTGTTACGCACGCAAGCTCTCCACGAGACATTCAAACCCGTCCAAAGATTAATCTTCAAAACACCATCTCTTAATTAATAGTTCCTTTATTGGCGTAGTAAAAAGAGTAAGATATTCCAGTCTGAAGAAGGGTTTCGGCCCGAAACGTCGCCTATTTCCTTCGCTCCATAGATGCTGCTGCACCCGCTGAGTTTCTCCAGCAATTTTGTGTACCTTAGATATTCCATATAACCATATAACAATTACAGCACGGAAACAGGCCATCTCGACCTTTCTAGTCCGTGCCGAACACGTATTCTCCCCTAGTCCCATATACCTGCGTTCAGACCATAATCCTCCATTCCTTTCCCGTCCATATACCTATCCAATTTCTTTTAAATGATAAAATCGAACCTGCCTCCACCACCTTCACTGGAAGCTCATTCCACACAGCTACCACTCTCTGAGTAAAGAAGTTCCCCCTCATGTTACCCCTAAACTTCTGTCCCTTAATTCTCAAGTCATGTCCCCTTGTTTGAATCTTCCCTACTCTCAGTGGGAAAAGCTTATCCACGTCAACTCTGTCTATCCCTCTCATCATTTTAAAGACCTCTATCAAGTCCCCCCTTAACCTTCTGTGCTCCAAAGAATAAAGACCTAACTTGTTCAACCTTTCTCTGTAACTTAGTTGCTGAAACCCAGGCAACATTCTAGTAAATCTCCTCTGTACTCTCTCTATTCATCCAAACTTCTTCTCTTTTAAGTACATTTTGATCTTACTTGTAGTCAAACTGGTGCATGGTAGAACCTGGTGCATGGTTGAAAGCTGTGACCTCCCCCACGCTTCTTCAAAACTAAAACTAAAAACTACTAGCGATTCTGCACGAGAATCTCAGCCGCAAACACGCCTCAGACTACGTATAAATCCCACCCACATAATTACAGGCAGGTAAAATTTAAAGGTAACTGGTTATAGTTATAACGTGCTGAGTTAAACTTAATGGCTACCACAGCCAGCACATCCTTCCTCGGGTATGGTGCCCAGTACACGTGGTCACGGGGAGAACGTGCAAACTCCACACAATACCCAAAGGTGGGATCGTGCTCTGGTTCTACTCCTGCGCCACTGTGCCGCCCCTGTGATCTGTGCAGATATTATTTTTAAAATGTTTTGATGAGCTACATTCTATTTCACAGTTTCCATGGATCATCTGCGATTACACATCTGAGGAGTTAGATGTGAATAACCCAAGCGTCTTCCGAGATCTCACTCGCCCCATTGGCGTGGTGAACGACAAGCATGCAAAGGATGTGAAGGAGAAGTGAGTTCCCTTTCTTTATTTGCTTGGCCAGCCGTCGTGGATAGGTGGAGGGGCAGGTAGTGTAGAGAAAGCAGGGACTCTGCAGAAGGACTTTGGACAGGTTGGGAGAGTGGGCAGAGAAGTGGCAGATGGAATATAGTGTAGCAAAGTGTGGAGTTGTAGGAATAAAGGCGTAGACTATTTTCTAAATGGGGTGAGAATCAGAAATCGGAGGTACAAAGGGACTTGGGAGCGCTGGTGCAAGAATAAGGGGTAAGCCATTTAGAACGGAGATGAGGAAACACTTTTTCACACAGAGAGTGGTGAGTCTGTGGAATTCTCTGCCTCAGAGGCCGGTTCTCTGGATACTTTCAAGAGAGAGCTAGATAGGGCTCTTAAAGATAGCGGAGTCAGTGGATATGGGGAGAAGGCAGGAACGGGGTACTGATTGGGGATGATCAGCCATGATCACATTGAATGGTGGTGCTGGCTCAAAGGGCCGAATGGCCTACTCCTGCACCTATTGTCTATTGTCTATTGTCAAAAGATTAATTTGCACATTAAATCGGTGGTAAGGAAGGCAAAGCAATGTTGGCATTTATGGTCTGTTTCCACACTGTATGAACGCGGCTCATTAATTTCAGTTCAGTTTAGTTTTTTGTCACCTGTACCGAGGTACAGTGAAAAGCTTTTGTTGCGCGCTAACCAGTCAGCGGAAAGACAATACACGATTACAATCGATCCGCCCACGGTGTATAGATATGCGATTCCGAAATAACGTTTAGTGCAAGGTAAAGCTAGTAAAGTTCAATCGAAGATAGTCCGAGGGTCATCAATGAGGTAGATAGTAGTTCAGGACCGCTCTCTGGTTGGTGATAGGATGATTCAGTTGCCTGATAACAGCTGGGGAAAAAACTGTCCCTGAATCTGGAGGTGTGCGTTTTCACACTTCTGTTCCATTTGCCTGATGAGCAGTCCTGAACTACTATCTACCTCATTGATGACCCTTAGACTATCTTTAATCGGATTTCACTGACTTTACCTTGCACTAAACGTTATTCCCTTTATCATGTATCTGTACGCTTGCATCAGTCGACTGTGATCATGTGTTGTCTTTCTGCTGACTGGTTAGCACGCAACAAAAGCTTTTCACTGTACCTCGGTACACGTGACAATAAACTAGACTGAAACCGATGGGAGAGGGTAGAGGAGGGAGTGGCCGGGGTGCGACTGGTCCTTGATTGTGCTGCTGTCCTTGCCGAGGCAGCGTGAGGTGTAGATGGAGTCAACGGAAGGGAGGTTGGTTTGTGTGATGGTCTGGGCTGCGTCCACAATTCGTTGAGATCTTGGACGTAGCTGTTCCCAAAACAAGCCGTGATGCGTCCCGATAAAATGCTTTCTGCAGCGCATCTGTAGAAGTTGGTGAGAGTTGTTGGCGACTGCAGTGTGGAACGTGACTCTTTCTCTCCCACCACTCAGATTTGAAAGCTTTGAGGACCCGACAGGCAACATTGATAAGTTCCACTACGGCACCCACTATTCCAATGCGGCTGGAGTGATGCACTACATGATACGCACCGAGCCTTTCACCACCTTACACATCCAGCTACAGAGCAGCAGGTAAGCACACTCCCAATAACAAATCTCAACATTAGAACGGGCACGGTGGCGCAGTGGTAACGTTGCTGCCTTATGCCCCTGTCCCACTTAGGAGAACTAAACAGCAACCTCTGGTGACCTTGCCCTCCCACCGAAAAAATAAAATCAAGGTCGAGGTGACCTGCAACCTCCTACCACCTCCCACGCACATGTTGAAAACCTTCCTCGACTTCGACTAGACCTGCAACTAAAAAATCGATTTTAAAACGGCAACATATTTTTAGTCGAGGCCGGTTTTAATCATGATGAAAAAACAGCAGCAACCTAGATCACAATACACACACAATACAATGTATTTGTCACTTGAACCTCATAGAGGCTCAAATGAAATGTTGTTTCTGCAGTCATACACACAAGAAAAAAAGACCCAAGATACAACACAATTTACACAGACATCCATCACAGCGCATCTCCTCCTCGCTGTGATGGAAGGCAAAAAAACGTATCTCTCCGCTGCACTCCCCATTCCCCTCCCGTTGTCAGAGTCAAAGCCCCCGGCGAGCGATGGCGATTGTCCCGCAGCCATTAACGCCGCGCCGGGCAATGCAAGGCCACGCTCCGGGTCTTGTTGTTGGAGCCCCTGGCGGGCGCTAGCAAAGTCCCGCAGCCGTTGAAGCCACGCCGGGCGATGATGTAAGGCCCCGCTCCAGGCACTCCTCGACCCCGCGACTCGGGCGGGTGAAGTCGCCGTTGCGGAAGCCCCGAAAAGCGGTCTCCCAGCAGGGACCCGCGGGCTCCAGGTGTCACCGTCCACCGAACCCGCGGTAAGCCTCCGAATCCCCGGGGTCGGGTCGCAGCCGAGCGCCACCACCGCTCCACCCGCTCCAGACTCGGCCAGCACCAGCGATGGTGAGTAGGTCCGCAGCTCCGTGACTGGAGCCCCAGGTCGTTCCTGCTGGAGGCCGCTCCACGTTGCAGCCCCAACGACAACGGAGACCCGACAGAGAAAAGGTCGGGTTCTCCGTGCAGGGGAAAGATTTTAAAAGTTTCCCCCCCCCCCCCCACAACACACACACACACGCACACGCACACACACACACACACACACACACACACACACACACACACACACACACACACACACACACACACACACACACACACACACACACACACACACACACACACCCCATCAAAAAAAAATAAAAACTACATTAAAACGGGACAAAAAATAACAAAAAGACAGACGGACTGCAGAGGCGTGAGTCGCGCTGCCCACCTGAAGCCTCGACCACGCGGAAACCACTTTCGACCATTAGGGAGAGTGACCAAAACCTCCGGTGACCTCATGGAAACCTTGGGTGTCGGGCAAGGTCTCCAGCGGTTGCTGTATAGGTCTCCTAAGTGGGACAGGGGCTTTACAGCGCCAGAGACCTGGGTTTGATCCTGCTGTCCGTGTGGAGTTTGTACGTTCTCCCCGTGACCTGCGTGGGTTTTCTCCGGGTGCTCAGGTTTCCTCCCACACTCCAAAGACGTACAGGTTTGTTTAAGAAAGATCTGCAGATGCTGGAAAAATCGAAGGTAGACAAAAATGCTGAAGAAACACAGCGGGTGAGGCAGCATCTATGGAGCGAAGGAATTGGCGACGTTTCAGGTCGAGACCCTTCAACAGTTTTGTTGGTTAATTGGCTTATGTCAATTGTGCCTAATGCAAGAGTTCCCAACCTGGGGTAAATTTACCCCACTGGGGGTACATTTCACCTACCCAGGGAGTAAATTTGTCGATTCTGGACCTGTACATATTTTTTCTCATTGACTGGTTTGGTTTGGATCTGTTCATCATTAGTTGTTCATAAATAAGTGAAATAACATTGTTATGGGCTATTAAAGTTGCCTGGGGTAAACGGGACCAAAAAGGTTGGGTGTAGGATAATGCTAGCGCACGAAGGGATCGTTGGTCGGCGTGGACTCGGTGGGCCGAAGGGCCATGTACCCGCCTTGTATCTCTAAAGTCTAAAGTCTAAGGAAGACATTTGGACAGATACGGTAGGAAAGATTTAGGGTGTAGAAACATAGAAACATAGAAAATAGGTGCAGGAGTA
Source organism: Leucoraja erinaceus (assembly GCF_028641065.1). NCBI lineage: Eukaryota > Metazoa > Chordata > Chondrichthyes > Rajiformes > Rajidae > Leucoraja > Leucoraja erinaceus. The sequence goes on along the minus strand of NW_026576159.1, from coordinate 76,570 downwards.
GTCCATTCAGCCCTTCGCGCCCTTCATTGTGATCATGGCTGATTGTCCCCAATCAATAACCCGTGCCTGCCTCCTCCCCATATCCCTTGATTCCACTAGCCCCTAGAGCTCCATCTAACTCTCTCTTAAATCCATCCAGTGATTTGGCCTCCACTGCCCTCTGTGGCAGGGAAGGCAGTACCAAACGTGGTGAGCAAACAGACATCACACGGACGGTGTACATGCAAGTTTGGGCCTCTAACATATTGTCACTGCTGCTGCTGCAGCTGAACGAGGGTGTTGACTTGAGCTCAGCTGCCTGTCGACTGGTGATCTCAAGGTGAGATCTGCTGATGCAGCAGGACACTCCCCTTAACCCATGACGTCACGTGACAGACCTTGTAACCACTGGCGAGGGTTCGACAGTAAGTGGTCTGACCATCAGGTGACGCTCAAGGGTGATATAGCCAACGTATAATTGCCCCATGAGCAAATGGGGCTAGTTTAGGAGGGGCATCTTGTAGATGGGCCGAAGGGTCAGTTTCCCTGCTGTGTGTATTGTATCGTTCATCGTTGTACTGTACCCTCGTGCGGCGACATTCTGCATCCTTGCCCGGGAGCTCCGGAATGCTGGGACCGCCGATTGGAACATTGCGGATGCTGCGGGTCTGTGGAGCGCTCAGCCGCGGGTGGCGGCGCTGACTTTAACATCGGGATCTCTCGCCGAGATCACCGGTGGTGGAGCTCCGTCCAGCGCGGCCTGTCCGCTTCGGAAGCCGCGGTCTCCGGTAAGGAGGCGGCCGTTCCTGGCACCCCAAGCTGCTGAGAGGGTTCCCCCGACATCGGAGCACCATCACCCGGCGAGAACGGCCTGAAACTGTAGTGGCGACTGCGGAGGCCTCAATAGGCCTGAATATTGGTGGACATGGGGATGGGGACTGGACTTTGTGCCTTCCCTCACAGTGGGAACCATTGTGGGGGGATGTTTTTATGTTTTATGTTAAATTCCTTGATAATGTTGTGTTGTATTCTTATTAATGTGCTGCAATGGCAACTGGAATTTCACTACACCAATCAGGGCTCCTCAAAATAGAGGAGTCGGGGGATATGGGGAGAAGGCAGGAACGGGGTACTGATTGGGGATGATCAGCCATGATCGCATTGAATGGCGGTGCTGGCTCGAAGGGCCGAATGGCCTACTCCTGCACCTACTGTCTATTGTCCATTGAAACTGGAGCACCCAGGGAAAACCCAGGCAGGTTACGGGTCGAACGTACAAACTCCGTACAGACAGCACTTGTAGTCGGGATGCTTTCAAGAGAGATGCTAGATAGGGCTCTTATAAATAGCGGAGTCAGGGGATATGGGGAGAAGGCAGGAACGGGGTACTGATTGGGGATGATCAGCCATGATCACATTGAATGGCAGTGCTGGCTAAAAGGGCCAAATGGCCTACTCCTGCACCTATTGTCTATTGTCTATTGTCTATGTGACAATAAATGAACGTTTGAGAGATTAAACAGTCGGAGCTAAGTGGCGATCTTGCGTCTGTGAGTGTGGTTTTTATGACTCTGTTCCTCCAATTTGCGTTTGGCCCCGACTGTGATGTTGTTGAATGTTTGTGTCCCTACAGGTTTGACTGTGCCGACCGCCAGTTCCACTCCATCCCCGCTGCCTGGCAGGTCCGGGTGGACAACCCCGTCGATGTGAAGGAACTAACTCCAGAGTTCTTCTACTTCCCGGAGTTTCTGGAGAACCAGAATGGTAGGCGACACGACAGGCTCACTATCCCAGTGATCAACGCTGGGGGCTATACAATAGACAATAGGTGCAGGAGTAGGCCATTCGGCCCTTCAAGCCAGCACCGCCAGTCAATGTGATCATGGCTCTGGATACTTTCAAGAGAGAGCTGGATAGGGCTCTTATAGCGGAGTCAGGGGATATGGGGAGAAGGCAGGAACGGGGTACTGATTGGGGATGATCAGCCATGATCACATTGAATGGCGGTGCTGGCTCGAAGGGCCGAATAGCCTCGTCCTGCACCTATTGTCTAATGTCTAGCTCTCTCTTGAAAGTTCTTGCATAGAGGATCAAACCCGGGTCTCTGGCGCCGTGAGGCAGTAGCTCTATCGCTGCGCCACCGTGCCGCCCCATCACCTACCACCAACCTGTATCCCCTCTCCACCTCATCTCCTCCACTTCTCTCCCCTCCCCTCCCCCCCCTGTCCCTGTCTCCTTACCAACTTTACACCCTGGCCTTTCATTCAGTGGGCTGTTAAAATGCTGTGGGGTCTTACCGACATTATCGCAGGTGATGCCTTAGTGGGGAAACTGTGAAGCAGGAAGGAATTTTCATTTATCAATAGCGACACAATTAATGACCCGTGGCAAGAATTGAACAGCAACAGGACAATAGGTTGTGTAGGAAGGAACTGCAGATGCTGGTTTACACCAAAGGTAGATACAAAATACTGGAGTAACTCAGCAGGACAGGCAGCATCTCTGGAGAGAAGGAATGGGTGACGTTTTGGGTCGAGACCCTTCTTCAGACTGCGAGTGATACAGTGTGGAAACAGGCCCTTTGGCCCATCTTGCCTGTTTCCCACACTCCATCTCTGAAGGTGGGAAAACGGAGCACCCGGTGAAAACCCACGGGATGAACGTACAAACTCCGCACAGACAGCATCCGCAGTCAGGATCGAACCCAGGTCTCTGGCGCTGTGAAGCAACAACTCTACCGCTGTGCCGCCCCGTCAAGACAGAGTGACGTTTCGGGCCTGAAGAAGGGTCTCGGGCCCGAAACGTCACCCATTCCTTCTCTCCAGAGATGCTGTCTGACCCGTTGAGTTACTCCAGCATTTGGTGTTTAATTAATCTTTTCCCCACACATACATTCCATGGGTGCAGATTTTATTCCTTACCTCCAATTTATAGATAGTGACCTTCGCTCCATAGATGCTGCTGCACCCGCTGAGTTTCTCCAGCATTTTTGTGTACCTATAGATAGTGATTTGTGAGTTCTGCAAGGGCGGCATTCCATGACTCAAACAGTGTAACGCATGAAGCCTGTATATGTGTGGGAAGGAACTGCAGATGCTGGTTTAAACCAAAGATAGACACAAAAAACTGGATTAACTCAGCGGGTCAGGCAGCATCTCTGGAGAGAAGGCATAGGTGACGTTTTGGGTCGAAACCTTCTGAAGAAGGGTCTGGACCCGAAACGTCACCCATTCTTTTTCTCGAGAGATGCTGCATAACCCGCTGAGTTACTCCAGCTTTTTGTGCCTCTGCCTGTATATGTTTCTGCTTTCCCTCTCCCTGTATCCCTCACTTCCTCTGAGTCCCTCTGCCACTGCGAGCAGTGTTGTCTCTTTTCTATCACCGCCAGCCAGCCTTCTGCAAAGGGACTTGGGAGTGCTGCTGCAGGATTGCCCAAAAAGTTCATCTGCAAGTTGACGTTTCCAACCGAGACCCGTCCCTTCTCTCCAGAGATGCTGCCTCACCCGCTGAGTCACTCCAGCATTTTGTGTCTACCTTCGATTTCAACCAGTAGGCCCCCTCTCGGTCATGACTGACCATGGGTGATGCATCCTAGTTTGCAGGTGATGTGTGGTCGGATGCAAGCCTGGGCGATGTCATATGGAGGACAGGCTGTTGCCCATGCAGCACGTTCCCCCTCTCCACGTCGCTGATCGATCCAAAGGAACAGCCGGGCCGTTACAGTTTGGCACCAGCGCTGTTGCAGGAGCTGCCAGAGCGAAGTTGCAAAGGTCAAAGGAGCTGATCATGGACTTTAGGAGGGCACATCATCCGAGGACGTACACTCCATTGAGGATAAATGGGGATCCTGTGGATAGGGTGAACTGTTTTAAATATCTGGGAGTCCGCATCTCTGAAGATATGACATGGTCATCACACGCCTCAGCACTGGTGAGTAAGGCAAGGCAGCGCCTTTACCACCTCAGGCAATTGAGGAAATTCATAGTGTCTCCGAGGGTCCTCCAGTGCTTCTATGCAGCGGCGGTGGAAAGCATCTTGTCTGGGAACATTACCATCTGGTTTGGGAATTGCTCTGCCAAGGACAAGAAGGCTCTGCAGAGAGTAGTGCGTTCCGCCGAACACACTATGGGAACTTCACTCACCCCCCTGCAGGAACTATACAACAGGAGGTGCAACTCCAGAGCAAATAAAATCATGGGAGACCCCTTCCACCCCTGCAACGGACTGTTCCAGCTGCTACGGTCAGGCAAACGCCTCCGTTGCCATACGGTGAGAACGGAGAGGTTGAGAAGGAGTTTCTTCCCAGAGGCAATTCCGACTGTAAACGCCTATCTCACCAGGGACTAACTATACTGAACGTTTTTCATTCCATTATTTATTATGTAAAATAATATGTGTGTTATGATTGTGTTTATAATTTGTTTGGTTGTTTTGTTGTTTGTCTTTTGCACAAAAGTCCGCGAGCATTGCCACTTTCATTTCACTGCACATCTCGTATGTGTATGTGACAAATAAACTTGACTTGACTTGACTTGTTTTGTTGTAGACAACGACAAACTGCCTTAGGGGTCCCGACTCCGGATTTTCTTGAGGTTTACTCCTGGAGCCTTTTCCATGACTGGATATGGCCACAAGGCAGTAGAGGTTTTAAATCAGAGTTCTCCCTCGCCTAGATGGACCGCCTTCCCAGGCTGACGAGCCCCGTCTGCCCGAGACTGGTGGGGGTGGGAGCGTCTACCTTCCCGTGCAGGTTTATAGCACCTGCCCACTGCCCAATGATTTCAACCAGCATTTGCAGTTCTTTCTTACAAAATCTGCAAGTCGAATCTGTTGTGAGCAATGCAATTATATCAAGAGGGCTAGAATACACAAACAGGGAAGTAATACCGAGGTTCTCTGATGCGCTGATTAGACTGCATTTGGTTTATTGTGAGCAATTTTGGGCACCATATCACTTCAGTTTAGTTTATCGTAACGTGTGCTGAGGTACAACAAAAAGATTTATTTACCTGAGGATCCATTCATTCATTCATGCATTCATTCATACATCCATTCATTCATGCAAGCATTCATTAATTCAGTCATTCATACATTAATTCATTCATCATTCATTCATTATCATTCAGTCATTCATTCATTCAAATCATTCATCCATGCATTCAATCATTCATTCATTCATGTGCTGGCTCTGGAGAGGGTCCAGAGGAGGTTTACAAGAATGATCCCATGAATGAGTGGGTTAACATAGGATGAGCGTTTGACAACACTGGGCCTGTACTCGCTGGAGTTTAGAAGGATGAGGGGACACCTCATTGAAACTTACCGAATAGTGAAAGGCTTGGATAGAGTGGATGTGGAGAGGATGTTTCCACTACTTATCTAGGACCAGGAGCATCAGAATTAAATGAGTTCATTTAGATTAGTCAGAGGGTGGTGAATCTGTGGAATTCTTTCAGGGGTTATGAGTACGGGTGTCAGGGAGGAGCAGGCAGGCAGGAGAATGGGGTTGGGAGGGAGAGATAGATCAACCATGATTGAATGGCGGAGTAGACTTGATGGGCCGAATGGCCTAATTCTCCTATCACATGAACGTTTGACCATAAGGAAGAATGGGGTTAGGAGGGAGAGATAGATTCAGATTCAGATTCAGATTCAATTTTAATTGTCATTGTCAGTGTACAGTACAGAGACAACGAAATGCATTTAGCATCTCCCTTGAAGAGCGACATAGCAAACGATTTGAATAAATAATAATAAGTGTCCGGGGGGTGGTGATTGGCAGTCACCAAGGTACGTTGTTGAGTAGAGTCGCCTGTTCCCACCTGCTGGTTCGGCAACGGAGAGACCTGTGCACCTCCCGGTGGTAGGAGGGTAAACAGTCCTGGTTTAAGCCCTGGCGATGCTCGCCCTCCGTGCCTTTATGGACAGACTCAACGCGGTGATGTCAATTTTCCCCTTCGTCAATGCTCCACTTGGGAAGGGTTCAGCCGATCTCGGCCTAATTCTGCTCCTATCCATGACCATATGACCTCTTCTTCCCTCGATGCCCGTGTCTCTGTATCTCTGTTTAACCCTCTCGGTGCCTTTATCACCAACGCTATGTCTTCCCCTTCGTCTCTCCAGGGTTCGATCTCGGCTGCCTCCAGATGACCAACGAGAACGTGGCTGACATCGTCCTCCCCAAGTGGGCGTCGTCTCCTGAAGACTTCATTTACAAGCACAGGAAAGCACTGGTAACTACAGCCCTGAGGGTTATGCAGGCCCTACGGCCCATCTCGTCCATGGGTGAACAAGGTCTCTCATACTCTTATTAGGAAAGAACTGCAGATGCTGGTTCACATCGAAGCCAGACACAAAATGCTGGAGTAACCCAGCGGGACAGGCAGCATCTCTGGAGAGAAGGAATGGGTAAGGTTTCGGGTCGAGACCCTTCTTCAGGTCTGGACCCGAAACGTCGCCCATTCCTTCTGTCCAGAGATGCTGCCTGTCCCGCTGGGTTACTCCAGCATTCTCTGCCTATCTCTCGTAATCTAGGCCCATTGATTAATTCCCAGTCTGTAATATACTGAGGGATCTATCATTCTACATTTAAACCCCCTGGATCCCATTCCGAGCCCAGTCCGTAGAGGGTTTCAGTTTAGTTTATTGTCACGTGTACCGAGGTACAGTAAAAAGCTTTTTGTTGCGTGCTAACCAGTCAGCGGGAAGACAATACATGATTACAATCGAGTCATTCACAGTGTGCAGATGATACATGATAAGGGAATAACGTTTAGTGCAAGGTAAAGCCAGCAAAATCCGGTCAAGGATAGTCCGAGGGTCACCAATGAGGTAGATAGTAGTTCAGGACTGCTCTCTGGTTGTGGTAGGATGATTCAGTTGCCTGATAACAGCTGGGAAGAAACTGTCCCTGAATCTGGAGGTGTGCGTTTTCACACTTCTGTACTTTTTGCCCGATGGGAGAGGGGAGAAGAGGGGAGTGGCCAGGGTAGACGCTGGAAGTGCAGATGCTGGAATTTTGTGCAGAACTCAAGTACTGGAATAACCCAGCGGGTCAGGCAGCACCTCTGGAGAACATGGATAGACGGCGTTTCCAGTCACCTTTCCATGTTCCACAGAGATGCTGCGTGACCCGCTGAGTTATTCCAGCTCTTGGTATCACGCAATGCTTTCTTCATGTCATATGCTGAGCAGCTGGGCTTGTACACTCTGGAGTTTAGAAGGATGAGAGGGAATCTCATTGAAACATATAAGATTGTTAAGGGTTTGAACACACTAGAGGCAGGAAACGTGTTCCCGATGTTGGGGGAGTCCAGAACCAGGGGCCACAGTTTAAGAATAAGGGGTAAGCCATTTAGAACAGAGACGAGGAAACACTTTTTCTCACAGAGAGTGGTGAGTCTGTGGAATTCTCTGCCTTAGAGGCCGGTTCTCTGGATACTTTCAAGAGAGCTAGATAGGGCTCTTAAATAGAGCGGAGTCAGGGGATATGGGGAGAAGGCAGGAACGGGGTACTGATTGGGGATGATCAGCCATGATCACATTGAATGGCGGTGCTGGCTCGAAGGGCCGAAAGGCCTACTCTTGCATCTATTTTCTATTGTCCTCATCTCCTTCCGAAAAGAAGTTCCTTTAATTCTGAGGCTATGACCACTAGTCCTAGACTCTCCCACTTGTGGAAACATACTCTCCACATCCACTCTCCAGGCCTTTCACTATTCTGTACGTCTCTATGAGGTCACCACTCATCATTCAAAACTCCAGCGAGTACAGGCCAAGTGCCGACAAACGGTCAACAAACAAATTTGTCTTCAGCTTCCCTCTTCGTTTGGTGATGGAGCTTCTGGCCCTAAGGAAGTGGTTGCAAAGGTCAGGTATTCCTATGGATCTGATCTAATCATTTAGTTTAGTTTAGAGATACAGCGCGGAAACAGGCCATTCGGCATACCGTGCCTGCACCGACCAGCGATCCCTGCACATTAACACTATCCTACACACACTGGGAACAATTTGACATTCATACCAAGCCAATTAAACTACAAACCTGTACGGCTTTGGAGTGTGGGAGGAAACCGAAGATCCCGGAGAAAACCAACACGGGTCACGGGGAGAACGTACAAACTCTGTACAGACGGTTTAATAGTAGTCGGGGTCAAATCGGGTCTCTGATGCTTAGGGTTGCCAACTGTCCCGTATTAGCCGGGACATCCCGTATATTGGGTTAAATTGGTTTGTCCCGTACGGGACCGCCCTTGTGCCGTATGTGACCGCTACTACTCGGGTCGAGGGGACTGTCGGGTCAGAGCGCCGCGTCCGGCCCCGCCTCACCCGTCCCGACGTAGTGCAGCCCGTGGAGTGCAGCAGCAGCAGCAGCAGCAGCAGCAGCAGCAGCAGCAGCAGCAGCAGCAGCAGTGCCTCGCCCGTGGCCCCGTCGGTCGGTCGGCAGCCCGGCCCAGCTGTCCGACCTTCGGACCTTCGCTTACCGCCGACACCGCCACCCCTCCTCCTTCTCACGGCCGATCATCGGTTCATGAGTTGGACGGGGCGCCGGACTTTGCGTGCGGCCCCCGGGCCAAAACTCCTCAGCTGGCCCGCCGGCTGGGCTTTGTGTGCAGTCCAGCACGGGGCCAACTCATCATTCACCCAGCCACGGTCAACGAATTGCTGTGGGGAATTTGTCCCGTATTTTGACCTTTTGTGCCTTATTTGGGAGTGTTGGCGACCCTACTGAGGCTGGAAGGCAGCAGCTCTACCCGCTGCACCACCACCACCACCACCACCCCTGTAACCTGGACAATGATGTGTCTGTGTTTGATTTTGTCCACAGGAGTCTGAACATGTCTCAGCAAACCTCCATGATTGGATTGACCTGATCTTTGGCTACAAGCAGAGGGGGCCTGCAGCAGTTGAAGCTCTCAATGTCTTTTATTACTGCACATATGAAGGTAGGACAAGTGTACCATCTCTAGTAAGGGGCGATCAGATGGGGGGGGTGGGTCATCAGAACACCCATGTATACAATCATGAGCAGATCAATTATTATTATTATAAGAATTTGAGGAAGGACATTCTTGCTATTGAGGGAGTGCAGCGTAGGTTTACAAGGTTAATTCCCGGGATGGCGGGACTGTCATATGCTGAGAGAATGGAGTGGCTGGGCTTGTACACTCTGGAGTTTGGAAGGATGAGAGGGAATCTCATTGAAACATATATAACCATAACCATATAACAATTACAGCACGGAAACAGGCCATCTCGGTCCTTCTAGTCTGTGCCGAACACGTATTCTCCCCTAGTCCCATCTACCTGCACTCAGACCATAACCCTCCATTCCTTTCCCGTCCATATAACTATCCAATTTATTTTTAAACGATAAAATCGAACCTGCCTCCACCACCTTCACTGGAAGCTCATTCCACACAGCTACCACTCTCTGAGTAAAGAAGTTCCCCCTCATGTTACCCCTAAACTTCTGTCCCTTAATTCTCAAGTCATGTCCTCTTGTTTGAATCTTCCCTACTCTCAGTGGGAAAAGCTTATCCACGTCAACTCTGTCTATCCCTCTCATCATTTTAAAAACCTCTATCAAGTCCCCCCTTAACCTTCTGCGCTCCAAAGAATAAAGCCCTAACTTGTTCAACCTTTCTGTGTAACTTAGTTGCTGAAACCCAGGCAACATTCTAGTAAATCTCCTCTGTACTCTCTCTATTTTGTTGACATCCTTCCTATAATTAGGCGACCAAAATTGTACACCATACTCCAGAATTGGCCTCACCAATGCCTTGTACAATTTTAACATTACATCCCAACTTCTATACTCAATGCTCTGATTTATAAAGGCCAGCACACCAAAAGCTTTCTTTACCACCCTATCTACATGAGATTCCACCTTCAGGGATATAAGACTGTTAAGGGCTTGGACACACTAGAGGCAGGAAACATGTTCCCGATGTTGGGGGAGTCCAGAACCGGGGGCCACAGTTTAAGAATAAGTTGTAAGCCATTTAGAACGGAGACGAGGAAACACTTTTTCTCACAGAGAGTGGTGAGTCTGTGGAATTCTCTGCCTCAGAGGGCGGTGGAGGCCGGTTCTCTGGACATCCCCCCCATGCGCTATTTCTATCCTTTCACACCTGCACGACTTTGGGACCTGGGAGGAAAGCGGAGCACCCGAAGGAAACCCACGCAGGTCAAGGGGAGAACATGCAAACTCCGCACAGACAGCATCTGTAGTCAAGATCAAACCTGGGTCTATGGCGCTGTGAGGCAGCAGCTCTACCGCTGAGCCACCGTGCTGGCTCGGACGAATGAATGAATGAGATTTTTACACTGACTAGGTTTGAAATAGATTTCTTGCTCGTTGAGTTTGGAGGTATACTCTGGAGTTTAGAAGGATGGGAGGTTATCTTATTGAAATATATAAGGTTATTAAGGGCTTGGACACGCTGGAGACAGGAAACATGTTCCCGGTGTTGGGGGAGTCCAGAACCAGGGGCCACAGTTTAAGAATAAGGAGTAAGCCATTTAGAACGGAGACGAGGAAACACTTTTTCTCATAGAGAGTTGTAAGTCTGTGGAATTCTCTGCCTCAGCAGGCAGGCAGGTGGAGGCAGGTTCTCTGGATACTTTCAAGAGAGAGCTAGATAGGGATCTTAAAGATAGCGGAGTCAGGGGATATGGGGAGAAGGCAGGAAAGGGGGTACTGATTGAGAATGATCAGCCATGATCACATTGAATGGCGGTGCTGGCTCGAAGGGCCGAATGGCCTACTCCTTGCACCTATTGTCTAATGTCTATTGAATTGAATAGATCAGAATAGAAGTCCTGTCAATTGCAAGAATCCATTCAACTGGGAAAGAGTGCGAAGGCGTTGCCAGGACTCGAGGGCCATAGGGAGAGATTGGGCAAGCTTGGACTTTATTCGTTGGAGCGCAGGAGGCTAAGGGGTGATCATGTAGAGGTATATAAAATTACAAGGGGAATAGATGAGGGGAAGGTACCAGGTCGAGCTACTTTTACCTAGAGTAGGGGAATCAAAAACCAGAGGACATAGGTTGAAGGTGAGTAGGGTTAGAGTGAATAGGAATTTGAGGGGCACTTTTTTTACACAGAGGGTGGTGGGTATATGGTCTGAGCTGCCAGAGGAGGTAGTTCTGGCAGGTACAATAACAATGGGTGGCACAGTGGTGCAGTGGTTCGATCCTGACCTCAAGTGCTGTCTGTATGGAGTTTGCATGTTCTCCCTGTGACCGCATGGGGGTTTTTCCCGGGTGCGGCGGTTTCCTCCCGCATTCCAAAGACGTACATGGTTTGTCAGTTAATTGACTTTGGTAAATTGTCCCAAGTGTCTAGGATAGGGTTGGTGTGCGGGATGATCGCTGGTGGGCACAAGGGCCTGTTTGCATGCTGTATCCCGAAAGTCTAAAGTTAATACTATACATAAATACAATCAAGTCATGTACAAGTACAACTTGAAGAGTGAAGATACAGGGTGCAAAACAAAGTTCTAATCTGTGGAATTCTGTGGGCGGTGGAGGCCTGTTCTCTGGATACTTTCAAGAGACAGCTAGATAGGGCTCTTAAAGATAGCGGAGTCAGGGGATATGGGGAGAAGGCAGGAACGGGGTACTGATTGGGGATGATCAGCCATGATCACATTGAATGGCGGTGCTGGCTCGAAGGGCCGAATGGCCTACTCCTGCACCTATTGTGTATTGTCTATAAAGTGTAAACGAGGCATTTGGACGGGATCAAGGATAGGAAAGGTTTAGGGCGATAAAGACCAAAGGCGGGCAGATGGGGCTAGTTCAGGAGGGGCATCTTGGATTCAGGTCGTAAGGTCATAATTGATAGGAGTAGAATTAGGCCCATCACGTCTACTCCCCCATTCAATCATGGCTGATCTATCTCTCCCTCGAACCCCATTCTCCTGCCTTCTCCCCATAACCACTGACACCCGTACTGATCAAGAATCTATCTATTTCTGTCTTAAAAATATCCACTGATTTGTCCTCCACAGCCTTCTGTGGCAAAGAATTCCACAGATTCACCACCCTCTGACCAAACACATTTCTTCCAATCTCCTTTCTAAAAGAACGTCCTTTAATTCTGATTTGGGCTGAAGGGTCAGTTTCCGTGCTGCGTGACTCTATAATGTCAATGACTCTATAATGTGCCATTCGTCATTGTGCTGTCTCCGCGCCTAGAAGCAAACTGGCGATCTTAGAAAGATAGACAATAGGTGCTGGAGTAGGCCATTTGGCCCATTAAGCCAGCACCGCCATTCAATATAATCATGGCTGATCATCCAAAATCAGTTCCTGCTTTTCCCCCATATCCCTTGATTCCGTTAGCCCCAAGAGCTAAATCTAACTCTCTCATGAAAACATCCAGTGAAATGGCCTCCCCTGCCTTATGTGGCAGAGAATTCCACAGATTCACAACTCTCTCGGTGAAAAAGTTTTTCCTCATCTCTGTCCTAAATGGCCAACCCCTTATTCTTAAGCTGTGACCCCTGGTTCTGGACTCCCCCAACATGGGGAACATTTTTCCTGCATCTAGCTTGTCCAATTCCTTAAGAATTTTATATGTTTCTGTAAGATCCCTTCTAAATTCCAGCGAATACAAGCCCAGTCGACCCATTCTTTCATCATATGTCTGTCCCGCCATCCCTGGAATTAACCTGGTGAACCTACGCTGCACTCCCTCAATAGAAGTAATGTATTTCCTCAAACTGGGAGACCAAAACTGCACGCAATACTCCAGGTGTGGTCTCACCAAGACCCTGTACAACTGCAGTAGAACCTCCTTGCTCCTATACTCAAATACTTTTGCTATGAAGGCCAACATGCCATTCACTTTCTTCACTGCCTGCTGTACCTGCATGCTGACTTTCAATGACTGGTGTACAAGCACACCCAGGTCTCGTTGTACCTCCCCTTTTCCTAATCTGACACCATTCAGATAATAATATGCCTTCTTGTTCTTGCACCAAATTGGATAACCTCACATTTATCCACATTATACAGCATCTGCAATGCATCTGCCCACTCACCCAAGTCACCCTGTAGCCTCATAGCATCCACCTCGCAGCTCACACTGCCACCCAGCTTTGTGTCATCCGCAAACTTGGAGATGTTACATTTAATTCCCTCGTCTAAATCGTTAATATAGACCAGAGGTTGGCAACCTTGTTGTGCATAGGGGCCGGGACACATGTCTGTGAGCGGATGGCGGGCCACATCTATCACGTGTACACATGGATCCCGCCCCTTCGAGGACGCCACCCTGAGCACTGGCCCCTAGTTACGGGCGCTCACCAACATGGCGTCCTTAGTTACGGGCGTTCACCAACATGGCGTCCCGTTCACCGCGATGGCGTCCCTAGTTACGGGCGATCACCAACATGGCGTCCCTAGTTACGGGTGTTCACATGGCGTCCCTAGTTACGGGCGATCACCAACATGGCGTCCCTAGTTACGGGTGCTCACCAACATGGCGTCCCTAGTTACGGGCCCTCACCAACATGACGTCCCTAGTTACGGGTGCTCACCAACATGGCGTCCCTAGTTACGGGTGCTCACCAACATGGCGTCCCTAGTTACGGGCGCTCACCAACATGGCGTCCCTAGTTACGGGTGCTCACCAACATGGCGTCCCTAGTTACGGGTGCTCATCAACATGGCGTCCCTAGTTACGGGTGCTCACCAACATGGCGTCCCTAGTTACGGGTGCTCACCAACATGGCGTCCCTAGTTATGGGCGCTCACCAACATGGCGTCCCTAGTTACGGGAGCTCACCAACATGGCGTCCCTAGTTACGGGTGCTCACCAACATGGCGTCCCTAGTTACGGGCGCTCACCAACATGGCGTCCCTAGTTACGGGCGCTCACCAACATGGCGTCCCTAGTTACGGGCGATCACCAACATGGCACCTACGGACCATTGCCTTGGCTCTGTCCTGCAGGCGGTGCCTCAAATACTCGCACTCACTCGTCCCCGGCCTATTGACAACCCCGATCCTGACTGTGAAGCCCAGACACAGAAGGCCGTGCCGGCGGCTTTGCGCAGGATGCGGTACAGCCAGAGTTCACCGCTTGGCCGCTCCGCCATCACAGCCACCAGCGCAGGCCACCTTGCGTCCTTGCGTCACCGCGCCTGGGCGCCGAGGCCTCGGGCCTGGGAGGTACCGGAGATGACAGAAGTCTGCGGGCCGGATAAATACTGAAAATAAAATACGCCTGAGGGCCTGTGGGCTGCATTCGGCCAGGTTACCGACCCCTGATATAGACGACAATATAGATTAAACGGTTAGATCTTGTGTGTGTGAGTATTGTTTTTATAACTCGTAACCAGCATTGGCTTCGGTATTAATGCGATCCTTGCTGCACAGGGGCCGTGGATCTGGACGCAATCGCCGATGAAACGGAACGGAAGGCCTTAGAAGGGATCATCAGTAACTTCGGGCAAACTCCATGCCAACTCCTCAAGGTAAACGCAAATCGCGACACATACCAAGGCTGCCCAATGGCGCAGTGGGTAGAGTTGCTGCCTCACAGCGCCAGAGACCCGGGATCGATCCTGACCACAGGTGCTGTCTGTACGGAGTTTGTACGTTCTCCTGGAGACCTGCGTGGGTTTTCTTCAGGAGCACCGGTTTCCTCCCACACTCCAAAGATGTACAGGTTTGCAGGCTAATTGGCTTGGTATAATTGTGAAATGTCCCCAGTGTGTGTAAGATAGTGTCAGTGTGTGGAGATCGCTGGTCGGCGCGGACTTAGTGGGCTGACGGGACTGTTTCCGCCCTGTATATCACCAGGCATCTGCCAAATAAACCCTCGTTTACAAGAATGATCCCAGGAATGAGTGGGTTAACCTATGATGAGCGTTTGTCGGCACTGGGCCTGTACTTGCTGGAGTTTAGAAGAATGAGAGGAGACCTCATTGAAACAGACAGAATAGTGAAAGGCCTGGATAGAGTGGATGTGGAGAGGATGTTTCCATTAGTTGGAGAGTCTGGGACCAGACGTCATAGCTCAGAATTAAAGGACGTTCCTTTAGGAAGGAGATGATGAGGGATTTCTTTAGTCGGTGGTGAACCTGTGGAATTCATTGCCACAGACGGCTGTGCAGGCCAAGTCAGTGGATATTTTTAAAGCAGAGACAGATAGAATCTTGATTAGCACGGGTGTCAGGGTTTATGGGGAGAAGGCAGGAGAATGGGGTTAGGCGGGAGAGATAAAGCAGCCATGATTGATGGCGGAGTAGACTTGATGGGCTGAATGGCCTAATTCTACTCCTGTCACTTATGATCTTATGACCTCAAATCTCCTCAAGTTATGCCTACTTTGACGAAGTTAAGGGTCTCGACATGAAAAGTCAGCTGTTGCTTGCAAAGATGCTGTCTGACCCGTTGAGTAACTTGAGTACAATCATGCCATGACACACGTACACACGTACAATTGGTACAGCGAAATAAAAGATACCAGAGTGCAGAATATTGTTTCTCACCAATGTAGAGAAAATGTCCACATTGAGGTAGGTTGCAAGATTAGGGCTGTTTGGCTCAGAGGATTGAGAGGGGTTGTCACTTTAAGGTTGAGTTGAGGAGAAATTTGTTAGTCATGGAAGAAATATGGATTATGGAATAATATGGAAGAAATTATGGATGGGACAAGTATGGAGGGATATGACCAAGCACAGGCAGGTTGACTAGTGTAGTTGGGACATGTTGACCATGTTGGGCCAAAGGGCCTGTTTCCACACTGTAGCACTGTCTGAGTCTAAAGCAGGGGTGGGCAACCTTGTTCTGCATAGGGTGCCAGGACGCATGTCTGTGAGCGGATGGCGGGCCACATCTATCACGTGTAGACCTGGATCCTAGCCCCTTCGAGGACGCCACCCAGAGCACTGGCCCCTAGTTACGGGTGCTCACCAACATGGCGTCCCTAGTTACTGGTGCTCACCAACATGGCGCCCCTAGTTACGCTCACCAACATGGCGTCCCTAGTTACGGGCGCTCACCAACATGGCGTCCCTAGTTACGGGCGCTCACCAACATGGCGTCCCTAGTTACGGGTGCTCACCAACATGGCGTCCCTAGTTACGGGCGCTCACCAACATGGCGTCCCTAGTTACGGGTGCTCACCAACATGGCGCCCCTAGTTACGGGTGCTCACCAACATGGCGCCCCTAGTTACGGGTGCTCACCAACATGGCGTCCCTAGTTACGGGCGCTCGCCAACATGGCGTCCCTAGTTACGGGCGCTCACCAACATGGCGTCCCTAGTTACGGGCCCTCACCAACATGGCATCCCTAGTTACGGGTGCTCACCAACATGGCACCTACGGACCATTGTCTTGGCTCTGTCCTGAACGCGGTGGCTCAAATACTCACACTCACTCGCCCCGGCCCATTGACAAACCCGATCCCGACAGTGAAGCCTAGACACAGAGGTGCGCGGCCGTGACGGCGGCTTTGCGCAGGTTGCGGTACAGCCAGAGCTCGGCGCTCGGCGGCTCCACAATTGCGGCCGCCAGCGCAAGCCTCCTTGCGTCACGCGGCCTCAGGCCCGGGAAGTCCGGAGATGACGGAAGTCTGCGTGCCGGATAAATACGGGAAAAATAATACGCCTGCGGGCCGGATGATTTCGGGTCACGGGCCGCATTCGGCCCGGGGGCCGGAGGTTTCCGACCCCTGCTCTGTAACAAATAACTATGACAATAAATAACTTCAACGAATCCTAGCAGGAGCGGAGTTTAGTCAATGGAAGATTATGTAAAGCAAGAGCAGTCTACGTTCTCAACAGCAGATGCGATCGTCCCCGTAATTATTTACCTGATTCATCTTTCTTCGTGCAGGAGCCTCACCCACCACGTCTTACCGCTGAGAATTCTGTCAGGCGAGCCGCAAAGTTCGACAGCTACACCGTCAATGTGTTTGAACAGCTGGGCCAACTTAAGTCATTCTTTGTTGAGGTAAGTGGTTGTCCATTGCTTGGTGTTGCGTACAGTTCTGGTCGCCCCATCAATAGACAATAGACAATAGGTGCAGGAGGAGGCCATTCGGCCCTTCGTGTCAGCACCGCCATTCAATGTGATCATGGCTGATCATCCCCAATCAGTACCCCGTTCCTGCCTTCTCCCTATATCCCCTGCCTCCGCTATCTTTAAGAGTCCTATCCAGCTCTCTCTTGAAAGCATCCAGAGAACCGACCTCCACCGCCCTCGGACTTCCACAGTCCCACAGAATTCCACAGACTCACAACACTCTGTGAGAAAAAGTGTTTCCTCGTCTCCGTTCCAAATGGCTTACCCCTTATTCTTAAACTGTGGCCCCTGGTTCTGGACTCCCCCAACATCGGGAACATGTTTCCTGCCTCCAGCGATGTCCAAACCCTTACCAATCTTATATGTTTCAATGAGATCCCCTCTCATCCTTCTAAACTCCAGAGTGTACAAGCCCAGCCGCTCCATTCTCTGATCATATGACAGTCCCTCCATCCCGGGAATTAACCTTGTGAACCTACACTATCACAGGAAGGATGTGGGGGCTTTCGAGAGGGTGCAGAGGAGGTTGACCAGAATGATGCCAGGATTCGAGGGTTTCAGCTATAAGGGGAGGTTGGACAACCTAATCTGTGGAACTCCGTGGATTGTCACCTTGTCGTGGTGGAGAAGCTTGTGTGGACCTGAGATCCTGAGAGCGATGCCGTCTGGAGCTACGCTCCTGGTAGGGCCACCCATGGCGGTAAGGTCAAGGGGGGAGGTCTCTGACAAAGAGCAATCCAACCAACACCTCAACAGCGGAACAGGCGGAGGACGATGGCTGACCTTAGTGGAGCGTCACAACGGCTGGGAAGGCGGATGAAGGCTGCAGCAGAAAAGGGTCTCCGGTCGTCTTGGACTCCATGCCACTGGATCCTGACCCAGATCTGTCAAGGACCGTGGGGTGGCTGTCTGTGCACCAGTCTCCCCACGTTAAACAAAGTCACGCACAGGCGTCCTCCAACCCTGGAGACTCCCATGGTCAGCCATGACTGAAGGGGGCCTAAGATTACCACAGAAGGCTGTGGAGGCCAAGTCAGAGGATATTTTTAAGGCAGAGATAGACAAATTCTTGATTAGAACGGGTGTCAAGGGTTAATAATAATAATAATAATTTTATTTATAGAGCACTTTAAAAACAAACATAGCAGCAACAAAATGCTGTACATCACTAATCATTGACAAAAAAGTTAATACACACCAAAAATAACAATCAAAAGAAATAGTAGGAAAAGACATGTAAAATAAAGAAACATCAAAAACACCACAAACAGAAGCAAAGCCTCAGGCATGGTCAAAAGCCAGGGAGTACAAATGCGTTTTACCACTGGATTTGAAGATGGACAGTGAGGGGGCCTGTCTGATGTGCAGCGGCAGGGTGTTCCAGAGTGCCGGAGCAGCAACAGAGAAGGCTCTATCCCCTCTGAGCCTCCGACTAGACCTCGGTACCTCCAGGAGCAGCTGACCAGCTGACCTGAGGGACCGGGCAGGAGTGTATGGGTGGAGCAGCTCAGAGAGGTAAGGCGGGGCGAGCCCATTCAGAGATTTAAAAACAAATAACAGTATCTTAAAATGAACTCGAAAGTGCACCGGGAGCCAGTGTAGGGAGGCCAGAATTGGCGTTATGTGCTCCCTCTTTCGAGTTCCAGTTAAAAGGCGAGCAGCAGCATTCTGAACCAACTGGAGACGAGCCAGTGAAGAACGAGCAACACCAAAATAGAGCGCGTTACAGTAATCCAGCCTAGATGTAATAAAGGCATGGATTACTGTCTCAAAATGCTGCCGCTCGAGAATGGGCTTCACCTTCGCCAGCTTCCTTAGGTGAAAGAAGCTGGACTTAACCACCGCGCATATTTGGCGATCTAATTTAAAGTCACTGTCCATCCTAAAACCCAGGTTCAGAACTGTTGGCTTCACGTACCGTGACAATGGACCTAAATCAACAAATGGAGGTTCACGGCAGCCATTGGGATCAAATAAAATCACCTCTGTCTTCTTTTCATTAAATCCAAGAAAGTTTAGGGCCAA
This sequence comes from Leucoraja erinaceus, assembly GCF_028641065.1. Taxonomy (NCBI): domain Eukaryota; kingdom Metazoa; phylum Chordata; class Chondrichthyes; order Rajiformes; family Rajidae; genus Leucoraja; species Leucoraja erinaceus. Next base: position 57,516 of record NW_026576159.1, on the reverse strand, counting down.
CCAGGACTTAATGTCATCAAAACAAGACAGAAGCGATTTTACAGAAAAGGCATCTTCCCCCCTCAGTGGCAAATAAAGCTGGGTATCATCTGCATAACAGTGGAAGGAGATGCCATGCTTTCTAAGGATGGAACCCAGAGGAAGTATGTACAGCGAGAAAAGCAGGGGCCCCAGAATCGAACCCTGTGGAACCCCATATGACAGGGGAGCGAAAGAGGATTCAAACCCAGCAAGGCTAACACACATGGTTCTGTCTGCCAGATAGGACCTGAACCATCCCAGGGCACTGTCGCAGATGCCCACTAACTGCTGTAGCCGAGATAATAAGATATTATGGTCCACCGTATCAAAGGCGGCAGACAAGTCCAGCAGGACAAGAACCACACAATCCCCAGAATCATTAGCCAGGAGGATATCGTTAAAAACCCTTAGCAATGCTGACTCCGTGCTGTGCATGGTTTTAAATCCAGACTGGAAGATCTCCCGAATATCATGCTCCTCCAGGAATAGTTTTAGCTGAGCATAAACAACTCTCTCCAGTAATTTAGAAATAAAAGGCAATTTCGAGATGGGTCTAAAATTGGCCAGAACAGATTGATCCAGGCCAGGTTTCTTAAGCAGTGGTTGCACTACTTATGGGGAGAAGGCAGGAAAATGGGATTAGGAGGCAGAGATCAGCCATCTTTAAATGGCGTAGGAGACTCGATGGGCTGAATGGCCTAATTCTTCCCCATAACTTGTGAACCTGCAAACTTGGATTGAGAGGGAAAGATAGATCGGGACTGATTGAATGGCAGAGTAGACTTAATGGACCGAATGGCCAAATTCTGCTCCTATCACATGAACTTATGATCGATTTCACTGGAATGTTAGGGGTTGAGGGGAAACCTGATAGAAGTGTATAAAGGTATGAGTGACATAGACGGGGTGGATAGCCAGAACCTTTTTTCTCAGGATGGGAATGTCAAGGGCTAGAGGGCACAGCTTAACTGAGACGAGGAAAAACCTTTTCAGCCAGAGTGTTGTGAATCTGTGGAATTCTCTGCCACAGTCGGCAGCGGAGGCCAATTTGCTGGATGGTTTCAAGAGAGATTTAGCGCTTGGGGCTAACGGATAGGGGTAGAAAGGGATATGGGGAGAAAGCAGGAATGGGGAACTGATTTTAGATGATCAGCCATGATTATATTGAATGGCCGTGCTGGCTTGAAGGGCCGAATGGCCTACTCCTGCACCTATTGTCTATGTTTCTATGTTTAAGATTAGAGGGACCAAGTTTAAATGAGATGTGCGGGGCACATGTTTTCTTCCCACACCAGGTGGTGGGTGCCTGGAACGTGCTGCCGGTGGGGGGGGGGGGGGGGGGGGGGGGGGGGGGGGCAGGTGCGTTAGAGGCATCCAAGAGGCTTCTAGATAGGCACATGGATATGTGGGGAATGGTGGGATATGGATCACGTGCAGGCTGAGGAGATGAGTTTAACTCGGCATCGTGGTCAGCATGGACTTTGTGGGCCAAAGGGCCTGTTAGAGTCATAGAGTGATAACATGCGGAAACAGGCCCTTCGGCCCCATTTGCCCACACCGGCCAACAATGTCCCATCTACACTGTTCCCACCTGCCCGCGTTTGGTCCATATTCCTCCAAACCTGTCCATGTACCTGTCCAACTGTTTCTTAAATATTGGAATAGTCCCAGCCTCAACTGCCTCCTCTGTCAGCTTGTTCCATACACCCATCATCCATTGTGTGAAAAAGATACCCTTCGGATTCCTATTGAATCTTTTCCCCTTCACCTTGAACCTATGTCCTCTGGCCTATTGCTGTGTTGTTCTGGTCTATGTAATAGTAGAATGTGCATGTGCCTGAACAACAAAATGTGTTTTCTGGAGAAACTCAGTGGGTGCAGCAGCATCTATGGAGCGACGGAAATAGGTAATGTTTCAGGACGAAACGTTGCCTATTTCCTTCGCTCCACAGATGCTGCTGCACCCGCTGAGTTTCTCCAGCACTTTTGACTACCTTTGATTTTCCAGCGTCTGCTGTTCTTTCTTAAACACAATGTGTTTTCTTGCAGGGTATCAGCGATGCTATTCCATTGGTACAGGCTGTGGTGCCAAAAAACCAAGCCCATACCTTCATCACACAGGGATCCCCAGATGTACTGGTGAGTAAATAGTGTTTTAGTTTAGTTTTGAGATACAGCACGGAAACAGGCCCATCGGCCCACTGTGTCCGTGCCGACCAGCGATCCCCGCACACTAACACTATCCGACACACACCAGGGACAATTTTTACGTTTACCAAGCCAATTAACCAACAATTAATGGAGGCAAGGGATGAGGGCCCCGCAGCAGCCTGGGGCTCGCCTGGAGCGAGCCCTGCTCCAGGAGACCCAGCGTGCGGACCGGACTGGACTATGTAAACGGGGCCAAAACCTGGCGACTCTTACAAGCGGTCTCAGTGGACTATTTATGTACACTTTGTACTCGTCTGAGGACGCAAAACGTCTCCATTCCTTCTCTCCAGAGATGCTGCTTGTCCCGCTGAGTTACTCCAGCGTTTTGTGTCTACCTTGCGGGCCGGATGATTTTGGATTCCGGGTTGCATTCGGCCCGGGGGCTGTAGGTTGCCGACCCCTGGTTTAAGAGATACTTGGGCAGGTACATGGACAGGAAAGCTCGTGAGGGACGTGGGCAATATGGGGGCATTTTGGTCAGCATGGACAAATGGGGCCGAAGGGCCTGTTTCACTGAAATGTGACTCATTTTGTTTTAATTTCTCTCAGGTAACAGTGAGTATGAACGGTCTGATAGGAACTCATGGCTGGCTGCCTTACGACAAAAACATTTCAAATTACTTCACCTTTACCAAGGACCCCGTCATCTCCAATGTAAAGTAAGTTATCTTCTTGTCTTACACAACTCCACCACAACCCATCTTACAGCGAACCCACCCTCCCAACAACTAGAGAGCAGCATCATCAAGGACCAGTCGCACCCCGGCCACTCCCTCTTTCCCCTCTCCCATCGGGCAAGAGGTACAGAAGTGTGAAAACGCACACCTCCAGATTCAGGGACAGTTTCTTCCCAGCTGTTATCAGGCAACTGAATCATCCTACCACAACCAGAGAGCGGTCCTGAACTACTATCTACCTCATTGGTGACTGTCGGACTATCCTAGATCGGACTTTACTGGCTTTACCTTGCACTAAACGTTATTCCCTTATCATGTATCTGTACACTGTAATTGGCTCGATTGGAATCATGTATAGTCTTTCCGCTGACTGGATAGCACGCAACAAATGTTTTTCACTGTACCTCGGTACACGTGACAATAAACTAAACTAAACTATTATCAGGCAACTCAACCATTCTATCACCAACTAGAGAGCAGTCCTGAACTATTATCGGACTATCCTTCTCCTTCTTTCGTGTGACGTGCACAGCCTAAAGTTGTTGGACAATTTGTCTATTTGATCTTCCGTTTGTGCACGTCGAGAGTTGATTGCATTAGTCGAAACAGGGCGGACCACGTGAAGGTTGCAATCTCCCACCCCGGACTATCCTCGATCGGACTTTACTGGCTTTACCTTGCGCTAAATTTTATTCCTTTATCATGTATCTGTACTCTGTGAATGGCTCGATTGTAATCATGTATTGCTTTTCTGCTGAATGGTTAGCACGCAACAAAAGCTTTTCACTGTACCTCGGTACACGTGACAATAAACAACACTGTCCTGAGCTACTATCTACCTTATTGGAGACCCTCGGACTATCTTTAATCGGACTTTATCTTGTACTCAACTATATTCCAGGATCCAAGGAATGAGTGGGTTAACCTATGATGAGCGTTTGTCGGCACGGGGCCTGTACTCGCTGGAGTTTAGAAGAATGAGGGGGCACCTCATTGAAACATCCAGAATGGTGAAAGGCCTGGATAGAGTGGATGTGGAGAGGATGTTTCCACTAGTGGGAGAGTCTAGGACTGGAGGTCACAGCCTCAGAATTAAAGGACGTTCTTTTAGGAAACAGATGAGGAGGAATTTCTTCAGTCAGAGGGTGGTGAATCTGTGGAATTCATTGTCACAGAAGGCTGTGGAGGCCAAATCAGTGGACATTTTTAAGATAGATTCTTGATTAGTACGGGTGTCAGGGGTAATGGGGAGAAGGCAGGAGAATGGGGTTAGGAGGGAGAGATAGATCAGCCATGATTGAATGGCGGAGTAGACTCGATGGGCCGAATGGCCTAATTCTGCTCCTATCACTAATGATAAAAGGGAAGCATTTTCCTGTCACTTATGAACATGAATATCTGTAAAGCAAACTTAGTGGTGCATTGCGGTGAGATTAGAGATGGAGGGTTATGAGATGGATGGGGTCTGATGGGCCGAATTATACTCCTATCCTTTAAGACCTCATTACCTATGATTCACGTCATTCCTTTTATCATGTATTCGTACATTGTGATTGTAATCGTGTATTGTCTTTCCGCTGACTGGATAGCACGCAACACTGTACCTCGGTACACGTGACAATAAACTAACCTTGGACGCTTGCTATCTCTTGTTGCAGAACTCAGCGATTCCTGTCGGGGCCTCTCGCTCCTGGTATCGATTTATCGCCAAAGATCCTGGCCGTTTCCCACGACGGAAAGCTGCTATTCAGCGGCGGTCACTGGGACAACAGTCTCCGGGTAACATCCTTGAGTAAAGGCAAAGTGACGGGACACATCACCAGGCACATCGGTGAGTAATGGCCAAACACCACGGCAAGTGCTTCTTCATAGAAACATAGAAACATAGAAATTAGGTGCAGGAGTAGGCCATTTGGCCCTTCGAGCCTGCACCGCCATTCAATATGATCATGGCTGATCATCCAACTCAGTATCCCGTACCTGCCTTCTCTCCATACCCATTGATCCCCTTAGCCACAAGGGCCACATCTAACTCCCTCTTAAATATAGCCAATGAACTGGCCTCAACTAACCTCTCTGGCAGAGAGTTCCAGAGATTCACCACTCTCTGTGTGAAAAAAAGTTCTTCTCATCTCGGTTTTAAAGAATTTTCCCCCTTATCCTTAAGCTGTGACCCCTTGTCCTGGACTTCCCCAACATCGGGAACAATCTTCCTGCATCTAGCCTGTCCAACCCCTTAAGAATTTTGTACGTTTCTATAAGATCCCCTCTCAATCTCCTAAATTCTAGAGAGTATAAACCAAGTCTATCCAGTCTTTCTTCATAAGACAGTCCTGACATCCCAGGAATCAGTCTGGTGAACCTTCTCTGCACTCCCTCTATGGCAATAATGTCCTTCCTCAGATTTGGAGACCAAAACTGTACGCAATACTCCAGGTGTGGTCTCACCAAGACCGTGTACAACTGCAGTAGAACCTCCCTGCTCCTATACTCAAATCTTTTTGCAATGAAAGCCAACATACCATTCGCTTTCCTCACTGCCTGCTGCACCTGCATGCCTACCTTCAATGACTGGTGCACCATGACACCCAGGTCTCGCTGCATCTCCCCCTTTCCCAATCGGCCACCATTTAGATAATAGTCTGCTTTCCCGTTTTTGCCACCAAAATGGATAACCTCACACTTATCCACATTATACTGCATCTGCCAAACATTTGCCCACTCACCCAGCCTATCCGAGTCACCTTGCAGTCTCCTAGCATCCTCCTCACAGCTAACACTGCCCCCCAGCTTAGTGTCATCCGCAAACTTGGAGATATTGCCTTCAATTCCCTCATCCAGATCATTAATATATATTGTAAATAGCTGGGGTCCCAGGACTGAGCCTTGCGGTACCCCACTAGTCACTGCCTGCCATTGTGAAAAGGACCCGTTTACTCCTACTCTTTGCTTCCTTTGTTTGCCAGCCAGTTCTCTATCCACATCAATACTGAACCCCCAATGCCGTGTGCTATAAGTTTGTCATCATGTGCAGTCACGGTGGCGCAGCGGTAGAGTTGCCGCCTTACAGCGAATGCACCGCCGGAGACCCGGTTTCGATCCCGACTACGGGTGCTGTCCGTACGGAGTTTGCACGTTCTCCCCGTGACCTGCGTGGGTTTTCTCCGAGATCTTCGGCCTCCTCCCACATCCCAAAGATGTGCAGGTTTGTAGGTTAATTGGCTTGATAAATGAAAAGATTGTCCCCAGTGGGTGTAGGATAGTGTTAATGTGTGGGTCGGCACGGACCCGGTGGGCCGAAGGGCCTGTTTCCGCGCTGTGTCTCTTAACTAAATATGAGGTACAGAGAAAACCCCAGTCATAGAGATATACAGTTTGGAATCAGGCCCTTCGGCCCAACTTGCCCACACCAGCCAACATGTCCCAGCTACACTAGTCCCACCTGCCTGCGCCTGGTCCATATCCCTCCAAGTCCATTCAGTTCATACTCAAGCACAATCTCCTATGGGCGGCATGGTGGTGTAGCAGTAGAGTTGCTGTCTCACGGCACCAGAGACCCGGGTTTCATCCTGACGACGGGTGCTGTCTGTACGGAGTTTGCACGTTCTCCCCATGACCTACGTGGGTTTTCTCCGGGTGCTCCGGTTTCCTCCCACACTCCAAACACGTACAGGTTTGTAGGTTAAATGGCTTTGGTAGAATTGTAAACTATCCCTAGTGTGTGTAGGATAGTGTTAGTGTGCGGGGATCGCTGGTCGGCACGGACTCGCTGGGCCGAAGGGCCTGTTTCTGCTCAGTATCTGTAAACTAAACTAAACTAAAAACTAGTACAAAATGTGCAGGAAAAAACTGCAGATGCTGGTTTAATTGAAGGTAGACACAAAATGCTGGAGTAACTCAGCGGGACAGGCAGCATCTCTGGAGAGAAGGAATGGGAGGCGTTTCGGGTCCTCAGACGAGTACAAAGTGTATATAAATAGTCCACTGAGACCACTTGCACGAGTCGCCAGATTTTGGCACCGTTTACATAGTCCAGTCCGCGCGCTGGCTCTCCTGGAGCGGGGTTCGAGCCAGGCAAGCCCCAGGCTGCTGCGGGGCCTCAATCCATCGCACCATGTTATAAGAAAGATGTTGTCAAGCTGGACAGGGTACAGAGCAGATTTACGAGGATGTTGCCAGGACTAGAGGGTGTGAGCTATAGGGAGAGATTGAGTAGGCTGGGACTCTATTCCTTGGAGCGCAGGATGATGAGAAGTGATCTTATTGAGGTGCATAAAATCATGAGAGGAATAGATCGGGTAGATGCACAGTCTCTTGCCCAGAGTTGGTGAATCGAGGACCAGAGAACATGGGTTTAAGTTGAAGTGGAAAAGATTTAACAGGAATCTGAGGGGTAACATTTTCACACAAAGGGTGGTGGGTGTGTGGAACAAGCTGCCAGAGGAGGTAGTGGAGGCTGGGACAGGTTTGGAGGGATATGGACCAACCGCAGGCAGGTGGGACTAGTGTAGCTGGGTCATGTTGGTCGGTGTGGGCAAGTTGGGTCGAAGGGCCTGTTTCCACGCTGTATCGCTCTATGATTCTATCTTTGACTTTGTCGTGTTCAAGCGGCTGATGGTCCTTGTGAGTGGTGGTTCCTGTGAGCGGTAGAATATATGGGGAATTGATGACAATATGGTGACAATAAAGATAGATTAGAGGCGTGTAGGATTAGAGTCAGTGGGTGGTAGATGATCTATGTGGAATGGGTAGCCCAGAGTTTTAAGCCATATCTTTAGACTGCAGAGTCGAAACTGACCAAGTGATCACCCCACACAATAGCACTATCCTACACACTGGGGACAATTCGCAAATGATTCCTTTGGGAAGGAGATGAGGAGGAATTCCTTTGGTCAGAGAGTGGTGAATCTGTGGAATTCTGTGGAATTCATTGCCACAGACGGCTATGGAGACCGTCGATGGATATTTTTGTACGGGAGAGATAGATAGATTCCTGATTGGTGCGGGTGTCAGGGGTTATGGAGAGAATGGGGTTGAGAGGGAGAGAGAGAGATCAGCCATTACCCTTCAAACCTGCACGTCTTTGGAGTCTGGGGAAAACTAGAGCATCCGGAGAAAAAGAGGCCACGAGGTGAACATACAAACCCGTACACAGTTTGATCAATCCTGAGTGTCTGACGCCGTGAGACAATAGACAACAGGTGCAGGAGTAGGCCATTCGGCCCTTCGAGCCAGCACCGCCATTCAATGTGATCATGGCTGATCATCCCCAATCAGTATTCCCGTTCCTGCCTTCTCCCCATATCCCCTGACTCCGCTATCTTTAAGAGCCCTATCTCGCTCTCTGTTGAAAGTATCCAGAAAACCGGCCTCCACCGCCCTCTGAGGCAGAGAATTCCACAGACTCACAACTCTCTGCGAGAAAAAGTGTTTCCTCGTCTCTGTTTTAAATGGCTTACTCCTTATTCTTAAACTGTGGCCCCTGGTTCTGGACTCCCCCAACATCGGGAACATGTTTCCTGCCTCTAGCGTGTCCAAACCCTTAACAATCTTATATGTTTCATAGAAACATAGAAACATAGAAATTAGGTGCAGGAGTAGGCCATTCGGCCCTTCGAGCCTGCACCGCCATTCAATATGATCATGGCTGATCATCCAACTCAGTATCCCGTACCTGCCTTCTCTCCATACCCTCTGATCCCCTTAGCCACAAGGGCCACATCTAACTCCCTCTTAAATATAGCCAATGAACTGGCCTCAACTACCCTCTCTGGCAGAGAGTTCCAGAGATTCACCACTCTCTGTGTGAAAAAAGTTCTCCTCACCTCGGTTTTAAAGGATTTCCCCCTTATCCTTAAGCTGTGACCCCTTGTCCTGGACTTCCTCAACATCGGGACCAATCTTCCTGCATCTAGCCTGTCCAACCCCTTAAGAATTTTGTAAGTTTCAATAAGATCCCCTCTCATCCTTCAAACCCCAAAGTATACAAGCCCAGCCGCTCCATTCTCTCAGCGTATGACAGTCCCGCCATCCCGGGAATTAACCTTGTGAACCTACGCTGCACTCCCTCAATAGCAAGAATGTCCTTCCTCAGATGAGGTTACCATGAGGCAGCAATTCTACTGCTGTGCCACGATGCCACCCCACTCACTCTGTGACAAACACGTCAGTTAAACGGCATCGGATGCATTGTACTGAATCACACATTTTCTCCCTACAGATATAGTGACATGCCTCGCACTGGACCTCTGTGGTATTTACCTGATTTCTGGATCAAGAGACACCACCTGCATGGTGTGGCAGGTCATACAGCAGGTAAAATGCTTCCCGGTTACATGTCAGGATGAGAAATAAGGGCATTTTAGGGTCGGTTTTACATTTACTCACGTTCATAAGTGATAGGAGCAGAATTAGGCCATACGGCCCATCTAGTCTACTCCGCCATTCAATCATGGCTGATCTATCTCTCCTTTTCAACCCCATTCTCCCCATAACCACTGACACCCGCACTAATCAAGAATCTATCTATCTCTGCCTTAAAAATATCCACTGACTTGGCCTCCACAGCCGTCTGTGGCAATGAGTTCCACAGATTCACCACCCTCTGACTAAATAAATTCCTCCTCATCTCCTTCCTAAAGGAACGTCCTTTAATTCTGAGGCTGTGACCTCTAGTCCTAGACTCTCCCACTAGTGGAAACATCCTCTCCACATCCACTCTATCCAGGCCTTTCACTGTTTGGTACGTTTCAATGAGGTCTCCCTCTCATCCTTCTAAACTCCAGCGATTCCAGGCCCAGTGCCGTCAAACGCTCATCATATGTTAACCCAATCATTCTTGGGATCATTCTTGTCAGAAGTTTGGGTTTGAGTTTAGATTATTGTCCCGTGTACCGAGGTACAGGGAACAGCTTTGTCTAGGGGTGGTCTCCAACCATTATGGACTCCACCCTTCGTAATGTCATTTGTTACCAGCCCTGATTTGTTCTGGCCTTTTCCGAACAGTCACCGATTTTTCTCCAGAGCTGCTGCCTGGCCCGCTGAGTTACTCCGGCAATTTGTCTCTATTTTCGGTATAAACCAGCATCTGCACTTCCTTCCTGCAGGTTTTATACATAAATACAATCGTCAAACTCCAATATCATATGTGGAGCAAAGGGGAAGATACAGAGTGCAGAATATAGTTCTCAGCATTGTAGCGCACCAGTTCCACAGACAAAGTCCAATGTCCGCAATGGGGTAGAGGTGAATCGGGCAAACCCTGGCTTATGGAAGGGCCGTTCAGAAGCCTGATGACAGAGGGGAAGAAGCTGTTCCTGTTATGTCCTGTGATGCGTTGGGAAGGATAAATTGGCAATAGAAATATCGCAATGCAGGTTTATCAGATGTATTCCATAATTTCACCAAGAATTGTAGCATCGGGAGAAATGATGCAACCCACTTTAATCTCATCAGGATAATTAAATGGTTATTTGATTTGGAGGTTTTAAGGACTTTGTTGCAGGAAGGTCTTGGAGAGGAGAGGGTGCAGAGGAGCTTTACCAGAATGATGCCAGGATTAGGGGGTGTCAAAGCCGCCACAGCCAGATATAAAAACAGCTTTTTTTCACAAGTAGTAGCTCTAATCTATAACCAAAAATATGCAGCCTCCTTTTGCTCTGGTATTTTATTTAATTCACATGTTTAATCAATAACGTTTTATTATTAATGTTTAATGTTCTATATGTCATTCCTAACTGTCACTGTATATGTCATGTTGTCACTTGTGGGCGGAGCACCAAGGCAAATTCCTTGTATGTGAATACTTGGCCAATAAACATATTCATTCATTCATTAGCTACAGGGAGAGGTTGGAGAAACTAGCATTGTTTTCTCTTGAACCCCGGAGGTTTACGGGGGAGACCTGATAGATGAATGTAAAATCGTGAGGCATAGGGGTGAGCGGTCAGGACCTTTTACCCAAGGGGGCGGCATGGTGGCATAGCAGGAGAGCTACTGCCTTACGGAGGCGTCTGGAGAAGACCCGGCTGCATTAGCGGAGAGGTCGGCGCAGCAGTCGATGTGGGGGGGGGGGGGGGGGACTGCTGTGAGGGAGGGGGGTGGACAATGAACAATGGGGGGGGGGGGGGGAATTGTAAAGTTGTAAGCGCCCTTTATGTGGCGGCTATTGACATACCTTGTGTATTCAAGCAAACAGTTTCACTTTGACTCATCCGATGTGACAATAAAGTATTCAATGCAATTCAATAATCCGTGCCTTTGATCCCCCTCTGCGTGTGTTGTCAGGGTGGCTTTGCGAGCGGCTTGGCCCAGAAGCCCGTACAAGTGCTCTACGGACATGATGATGTGGTGAACTGCGTGGCCATCAGCACGGAGCTGGACATGGCAGTATCAGGCTCCAAGGTAAGGTGTACTCAGCCTCAACACTGACGTGAACCAGGTAGGGCACGAAATTCATGAAATCAATTCCATTTACTGCCCCGAAGATCAGCCTGGTGTCACATCTATACCCAGACCCCATCCATCTCACAACCCAGAGACAGCGTGTCTGTGACTTTTGCCTTCTATCACAGTGAGGAGGTGCCTGATAGACTCACTGTTGTGGATGTTAAATCTGTGTTTATTGTGTGTTTTGTTATTTTATTCTATGTCATGACTGCAAGGCATAAAATGTTGTTCAGACTGTAAAGTCTGAATGACAATAAAGAATACTTGACTGTATCCCCCATTTCTAATCACACCACAATACACCGCTAAGTTTAGTTTAGTTTAGTTTGCTGTACAGATAGATTCAGATTCAGATTCAGATTCAATTTTCATTGTCATTGTCAGTGTACAGTACAGAGACAACGAAATGCATTTAGCATCTCCCTGGAAGAGCGACATAGGAAATGATTTGAATAAATAATAATAAGTGTCTGGGGGGGGGGGGTGATTGGCAGTCACCGAGGTACGTTGTTTAGTAGAGTGACAGCCGCCGGGAAGAAGCTGTTCCTCGACCTGCTGGTTCGGCAACGGGAGACCTGTAGCGCCTCCCGGATGGTAGGAGGGTAAACAGTCCATGGTTGGGGTGAGAGCAGTCCTTGGCGATGCTGAGCGCCCTCCGCAGACAGCGCTTGCTTTGGACAGACTCAATGGAGGGGATCGAGGAACCGGTGATGCGTTGGGCAATTTTCACCACCCTCTGCAATGCCTTCCGGTCGGAGACAGAAGATATTCATAAGTGACAGGTAAAATTCTTCCCTTTTATCATAAGGGAGACAAAAATGCTGGAGAAACTCAGCAGGTGAGGCAGCATCTGTGGAGGGAAGGAATAGGTGACGTTTCTGTTCGAGACCCTTCTTCAAACTGAAGAAGGGTCTTAACCAGAAACGTCACCTATTCCTTCGCTTCACCCGCTGAGTTTCTCCAACATTTTTGTCTACCTTCGATTTTTCCAGCATCTGCAGTTCTTTCTTAAACCTTGTATCGTAAGATCATTAGCGATAGGAGCAGTATTTGGCCATTTGGCCCCATCTAGACTACTCCGCCATTCAATCATGGCTGATCTATCTCTCCCTCCAAACCCCATTCTCCTGCCTTCTCCCCATAACCCCTGACACCCGTACTGATCAAGAATCTATCTACCTCTGCGTTAAAAATAGCCATTGTCTTGGCCTCCACAGCCCTCAGTGGCAAAGAATTCCTCAGATTCACCACCCTCTGACTAAAGAAATTCCATAGACTTCAGAGATACAGCGCGGAAACAGGCCCTTCCGGCCTCCGAGTCCGTGCCGACCAGCGATCACCCTGTATACTAACACTATCCCACACACACTTTGGACAATTTACAATTTTTACCAAAGCCAATTAACCTACAAACCTGCACGTCTTTGGAGTGTGGGGAGAAACCGGAGTGCCTGGAGAAAACCCATGCAGGTCACGGGGAGAACGTGCAAACTCCGTACAGTCAGCACCCATAGTCAGGATTGAACCCGTGTCTCTGGGGCTGTGAGGCAGCGACTCTACCGCTGCGCCACCATGCTGTCCCACCACCATTTCTGTCTTTTATATGCATAATAGGGATGTGTCACAGCACGGTTTGGGAACAGCTCCATCCTAGACCCGCAAGAAATTGCAGAGAATTGTGGACGTAGCCCAGACCATCGCACAAACCAACCTCCCTTCCATTGACTCCATCTACACCTCACGCTGCCTCGACAAGGCCAGCAGCATCATCAAGGACCAGTCGCACCCTGGCCACTCCCTCTTCTCCCCTCTCCCATCGGGCAAGAGGTACAGAAGTGTGAAAACGCACACCTCCAGATTCAGGGACAGTTTCTTCCCAGCTGTTATCAGGCAACTGAACCATCCTACCACAACCAGAGAGCGGTCCTGAACTACTATCTACCTCATTGGTGACCCTCGGGCTATCATTGATTGGACATTACTGGACTTTAACTTGCACTAAACGTTATTCCCTTATCATGTATCTGTACACTGTGAACGGCTCGATTGTAATCATGTATTGTCTTTCCACTGACTGGATAGCACGCAACAAAAATCTTTGCACTGTACCTCGGACAATCAACTACACTAAGCACTGCCCATACCCGCCTCAACCAGTCATCATCACCTATACTTGTTCTATTCTATACATGGAGCAATTTACAAAAGCCAATTAAACTACAAACCCGAACGTCCTCAAGATGTGGGAGGAAACATGAGCACTCCGAAGACGTACATGTTTGTAGGTTAGCTGGCTTTGGTAAAGATTGTAAATTGTCCCTTGGTGTGTAGGATAGTGTTAGTGTGCTGGGATCACTGAGCGGCACGGACATGGAGGGCCGAAGGGCCTGTTTCTGCTCTGTATCTCTAAACTAGTGTGTGTAGGATAGTGTCAGTGTGCGGGGATCGCTGTACAGCATGGACACGGAGGGCTGAAGGGCCTGTTTCCGCTCTGTATATCTAAACTAAACTAAACCTGGAAGAAACCCGACAATAAACTAAACTAAACTACCAGTAAATATTTTGTGTCTTTTCATTGAATTTGGATTTTCGGAACCAGCAAAGATGGAGTTCAGCTTTTGTTTTGTTCCGCAGGATGGAACGGTGAATGTGCACACCATCCGGCGTGGGCAGTTCACCCGGACCCTGAGACCCCCCTGTGAGACCACCCTCCCCGTCACCATCAACACCCTGGTCGTTGGATGTGAAGGCCAGATTGTCATCCACAGCACCATCGAGAGCAGGCCCGCACCAAAGGTAACTACTGATTGGGGACTGATTGGGAACTGATTGGGGGTGGCACAGCGGCAGAGATGCCTGCCTCACATGATGCCAGCTCTCCAGGCCTGGAGCTGTAGCGAGAGGGTTGGGCAGAGCAGGCCAGGACTTTATTTATAGATGCATAGAAACTAGGTTTGCCAACTTCCTCACTCCTAAATAAGGGACAAAAGGTCAAAATACGGGACAAATTCCCCACGGCAATTCGTTGACCGACTGGGCCGTGGCTGGGTGAATGATGAGTTGGCCCCGGGTGCTGGACTGCACACAAAGCCCAGCCGGCGGGCGGGCCAGCTGAGGAGTTTTGGCCCCAAAGTCCGGCACCCCATCCAACTCATGAACCGATGATCGGCCGTGAGAAGGAGGGGTGTCGGCGGTAAGCGAAGGTCCGAAGGTCGGACAGCTGGCCGGGCTGCCGACCGACCGACGGGGCCACGGGCGAGGCTGCTGCTGCTGCTGCTGCTGCTGCTGCACTCCACGGGCTGCACTACGTCGGGACGGGTGAGGCGGGGCCGGACGCGGCGCTCCTCGACCCGACAGTCCCCTCGACCCGAGTAGTAGCGGTCAAATACGGGACAAGGGCGGTCCCGTACGGGACAAACCAATTCAGCCCAAAATACGGGATGTTCCGGCTATAATACAGGACAGTTGGCAATACCAATTTTGGTAGCAAAAACAGGAAGGCAGATTACTATCTAAATGGTGTCAAGTTGGGAAAAGGGGAAGTACAACGGGATCTGGGGGTCCTTGTTCATCAGTCAATGAAAGTAAGCATGCAGGTACGGCAGGCAGTGAAGAAAGCGAATGGCATGTTGGCCTTTATAACAAGAGGAGTATAGGAGCAAAGAGGTCCTTCTGCAGTTGTACAGGGCCCTCATGTGACTACACCTGGAGTACTGTGTGCAGTTTTGGTCCCCTATTTTGAGGAAGAGCATTCTTGCTATTGGGCGTAGGTTCACCAGGTTAATTCCCGGGATGGCGGGACTGTCATATGCTGAGAGAATGGAGCAGCTGGGCTTGTATACACTGGAGTTTAGAAGGATGAGATGGATGAGAGGGTATCTTATTGAAACATATGAGATTATTAAGGGTTTGGACACGCTAGAGGCAGGAAACTTGTTCCCGATGTTGCAAGGTCCAGAACCAGGGGCCACAGTTTAAGAATAAGGGGTAAGCCATTTAGAACAGACGATTCTGGACTCGCCCCAACATCGGGAACATTTTTCTTGCGGCTAGACCGTCCAATCCCTCTCTTGAATACATCTTGGACTCTATTCCTTGGAGCGTAGGACGGTGAGAGGTGATCTTATAGAGGTGTATAAAACCATGACGGGAATAGGAAACCAGCGCACCAGGAGGAAACCCACGCGGTCACAGGGTGAAGGTGCAACCACACACACACACACACACACCACACACACACACACGCCCACGCCCACGCCCACACACACACACACACACACACACACACACACACACACACGCCCACGGCCCACGCCCACACCACACACACACACACACACACACACACACACACACACACACACACACACACACCCACACCAACAACAACACACACACACACACACACACACACACACACACACACACACACGCACACGCACACGCCCACGCCCACACGGGCACCACGCCCACGCCCACACACACACACACACACACACACACACACACTCACACCCACACACACACACACACACACACACACACACTCACACACACACACACACACACACACACACACACACACACACACACACACACACACACACACGCACACACACACACACACACACACGCACACACACACACGCACACGCGCACGCGCACACGCGCACGCATGCACACACGCACACACGCACACACGCACACACGCACGCACGCACGCACACACGCACAAGACTCGAGGTCAGGATCGAACCCGGGTCTCTGGCGCTGTGAGGCAGAAGGCTCTACCCACTGTGCAACCCACCGTGCTGATTGTGGGGGTTGGTGTCATTCCCCTGCCGTCTCCTTTGTTCATTGGCCCTGTGCTTCTGTTTTGTCGTTGTTACTCAAGGATAAAATCTTCCTGCATCTTTATTCTGTGAACGGCAAGCACCTTGCATCCGTGACGATGGACGAGCAGGTGTCCACCATGAGTATCGTCGAGGAGTTTGTGGTTCTGGGCACCGACCAGTGCTCTCTACATGTACGGGATCTTCAAAGGTAGTTTGGCTTATTATTAAGATAAATAAACCACCCAAACCACCCCCTCCCCAGGTACTTACCCTTGCAACCGCAGGAAATGCTACACTTGTCGCTTTACCTCCCCCCTCGACTCCATCCAAGGACCCAAGCAGTCTTTCCAGGTGCGGCAGAGGTTCACCTGCACCTCCTCCAACCTCATCTACTGCATCCGCTGCTCTAGGTGTCAGCTGCTCTACATCGGTGAGACCAAGCGTAGGCTTGGCGATCGCTTCGCCCAACACCTCCGCTCAGTTCGCATTAACCAACCTGATCTCCCGCTGGCTCAGCACTTCAACTCCCCCTCCCATTCCGAATCTGACCTTTCTGTCCTGGGCCTCCTTCATGGCCAGAGTGAGTCCCACCATAAATTGGAGGAGCAGCAACTCATATTTCGCTTGGGTAGTTTACACCCCAGCGGTATGAACATTGACTTCTCCAATTTCAGGTAGTCCTTGCTTTCTCCCTTCTTCCCCTCCCCTTCCCAGCTCTCCCACAGCCCAGTGTCTCCGCCTCTTCCTTTCTTCTTCCCCCCCCGCCCCCCCCACCCCCACATCAGTCTGAAGAAGGGTCTCGATCCGAAACGTCACCTATTCCTCCATAGATCCATAGATGCTGCCTCACCCGCTGAGTTTCTCCAGCATTTTTGTCTACCTTAAGCTTATTATTGGAGCGAGTTTAGTTTTAGAGACGCAGCGCGGAAACAGCCCCATCGGCCCACCGCGCCCACACGAACCAGCGATCCCCGCACACTTACAGTATCCTACACACACTCGGGACAATTTACACTTATACCAAACCAATGAACCCCCAAACCTGTACGTCTTTGGAGTGTGAGAAGAAACCGGAGCACCCGGAGAAAACCCACGCAGGTGACGGGAACAATAGACAATAGACAATAAGTGCAGGAGTAGGCCATTTGGCCCTTCGAGCCAGCACCGCCATTCAATGTGATCATGGCTGATCATCCACAATCAGTACCCCGTTCCTGCCGGCTCCCCATATCCCCTGACTCCGCTATTTTTAAGAGCCCTATCCAGCTCTCTCTTGAAAGTATCCAGAGAACCTGCCTCCACCGCCCTCTGAAGCAGAGAATTCCACAGACTAACAACTCTCTGTGTGAATAAGTGTTTCCTCGTCTCCGTTCTAAATGGCTTACTCCTTATTCTTAAACTGCGGCCCCTGGTTCTGGACTCCCCCAACATCGGGAACATGTTTCCTGCCTCTAGCATGTCCAAACCCTTAACAATCTTATATGTTTCAATGAGATATCCTCTCATCCTTCTAAACTCCAGAGTGTACAAGCCCAGCCACTCCATTCTCTCAGCATATGACAGTCCCGCCATCCCGGGAATTAACCTTGTAAACCTACGCTGCACTCCCTCAATAGCAAGAATGTCCTTCTTCAAATTAGGGGACTAAAACTGCACACAATACTCCAAGTGTGATCTCACTAGGGCCCTGTACAACTGCAGAAGGACCTCTTTGCTCCTATATTCGATTCCTCTAGTTCTAAAGGCCAACATGCCATTCGCTTTCTTCACTGCCTGCTGTACCTGCATGCTTACTATAGTGACTGATGAACAAGGACCCCCAGATCCCGTTGTACTTCCCCTTTCCCAACTTGACGCCATTTAGATAGTAATCTGCCTTCCTGTTTTTGCTACCGAAGTGGATAACCTCACATTTATCCACATTAAACTTCATCTGCCATGCATCTGCCCACTCACCAAAACCTGTCCAAGTCACCCTGCATTCTCAAAGCATCCTCCTCACAGTTCACACTGCCACCCAGCTTTGTGTCATCTGCAAATTTGCTAATGTAATTTGCTAATGTAATTGCTTAATAATCTTATATGTTTCAATAAGATCGTACAAACTCCGTACAGACATCACCCATAGTCGGGAACCCGTGACTCTAGCGCTGTAAGTGCTGTAACGCAGCAACTCTACCCCTGTGCCATCATGCTGCACATTAGTTTAGTTCAGGGACACACTTTAAGAATATGGGCCGAACGGGCTACTCGTGCTGTCTGTTGTCTAATGTCTACCCTCTCCACATCCACTCTATCCAGGCCTAAAGGACTGTGGACCAAACCTGAATGAATAGAACTGGGCTGTGAATCATTTTGAATGGTAGTATAGGGTTGAGGGAGAGACATGCCTGCCTATGCATGCTCCTAACAATGTAAACAAAAATAAGTAACTTTGGCTCTGTGCGATGAGGTGAATTAATTCCTGTTTTGTTCTCAGTTTGAAGAGTGCAATGCAACCAATGGTCATGAAGGTGCCCATCCACTGTGTCTCTGTGACCAAAGACAACAGCCATATTCTCGTTGGTTTGACCGATGGGAAACTGATCGTGGTGGCTTCAGGAAGACCCTCTGAGGTGAGTCCAACTACAAAGCAGAAACAGGTGATGGTTTTCTCCGAGATCTTTGGTTTCCTTCCACATTCCAAAGGCGTACAGGTTTGTAGGTTAATTGACTTGGTGTACAAGTAAATTGCCCCTTGTGTGTGTAGGATAGTGTTAATGTGCGGGGATCGCTGGTTGGTGTGGACCTGGTGGGCCGAAGGGCCTGTTTCCAATGGTGTATCTCTAAATTAAACTAAAATACATACTTCCAAATTCAGGTACAGTTTCTTCCAAAGATAGACACATAGAAACATAGAAAATAGGTGCAGGAGTAGGCCATTCGGCCCTTTGAGCCTGCACCGCCATTTGATATGGCTCATCATCCAACTCAGTATCCCATCCCTGCCTTCTCTCCATACCCCCTGATCCCTTTAGCCACAAGGGCCACATCTAACTCCCTCTTAAATATAGCCAATGAACTGTGGCCTCAACTACCTTCTGTGGCAGAGGATTCCACAGGTTCACCACTCTCTGTGTGAAAAATGTTTTCCTCATCTCGGTCCTAAAAGTCTTCCCTCTTATCCTTAAACTGTGACCCCTAGTTCTGGACTTCCGCAACATCGGGAATAGTCTTCCTGCATCTAGCCTGTCCAACCCCTTAAGAATTTTGTAAGTTTCTATAAGATCCCCCCTCAATGTTCTGAATTCTAACGTGTACAAGCCGAGTCTATCCAGTCTTTCCTCATATGAAAGTCCTGTCATCCCAGGAATCAGTCTGGTGAACACAAAGTGCTGGAGTCACTCAGCGGGTCAGGCATCATCTCAGGAGAAAAATAGGTGACGTTTCAGGTTGGGGCCTCCACTCTATAGAAAGGTCCCTACACAAAATGTCACCCATTCTATGTCTCCAGAGATGCTGCCTGACCCGCTGAGTTACTCCAGCACTTTGTGGCTATCTGTGGTACGAACCAGCATTTGCTGTTCTTTGTTTCCACGGTTTCTTCCCAGCTGTTATCAGGCAACTGAACAATCCTCTCACCAACTAGAGAGCGGTCCTGACCTCCCATCTACCTCATTGGAGACGCTTGGACTATCTTTAATCGGATTTGACTGGACTTTATCTTGCACTAGTCGTTATTCCCTTTATCCTGTATCTGTACACTGTGGATGGCTCGATTGTAATCATGTATAGTCTTTCCGATGATTGGTTAGAACCCATCGAAAACTTTTCACTGTACCTCGCTCGGTACACGTGACAATAAACTAAACCGAACAGTTTCCTGTACTAAAGATAGACGTAAAGTGCTGGAGTAGCTCTGTGGTTCAGGCAGCATCTCTGGAGAAAATGGATGCAGCGATGAAGACATCATGCTGTTGTTCGAAGAGACGCCAACGCTCTCCGATTCTGCTATCGAACACGAGAGGTTCCGGTTTTCGGAGAGCTTCAGCCATCTCCGAGAGTGTGAAAACGTAAAAATAGCAGCCGGAGTCGATCCGAAGTTCACCTCTGACACCATGTATAAAGTACTATTCATAAAACTCCATAATAAGTACTTTAATAAAATACATACAGGAACCAAAGGACCTGCAGGCTCGAAGGCATAGATTAAACTGAAAGCATTTTGGCTGCTCGCATTCCACAAGGTGGCATAGTGGGAAACCCGACATGGATTACGGATCGGGTCAGCAATAGCAAAACCAGACATGGATCAAATCAGCAATAGTGATTGATCTACAGGTGATGTTTCAGCTCGGGACCTTTCCTACAGTGATTGTGAGGAGCGGGAACTGGAAGCAAGAAAAGGCCATGCTGGCAACAGATGACCTCAGGCCTCCAGGTGGTTCCCCGTTAGGCAATTTGGATAGTGAGATTGGTGTGGTCCCAGGAGCGATACATCATTGTGAAGGGTGAAACTGGTTCACAGATTTTTCGGTGGGGGGCAAGGAGGGGAGGGGAGTGTTTGTAAAAGGAATATATAATCGGAGAATTCAACATTCATAAACGCCCTGACTCTCAGTCTGAAGCAAGGTCTCAACCCGAAACGTCACCCATCCCTTCTCTCCAGAGATGCTGCCTGTCCTGCTGTTACTCCAGTATGTTCGGTCTATCTTCAGTGTGAACCAGCATCTGCTGTTCCGTCCTACACATTTCGTCCGCTCCACTGCAAAATCTCCGCAAGATATGCCTACTTTCTCCTCCTCTCTCCGACGAAAATTCTGCTCTAGACTCCCTCTTCCCTGACTCAGTCTGAAGAAGGGTCTCGACCCGAAACGTCGCCCATTCCTTCTCTCCAGAGACGCTGCCTGTCCTGCTGAATCACTACAGCGTTTTGTGTCTATCTTTGGTATAAACCAGCATCTGCAGTTCCTTCCTGCACGTTCATTCCGCTGGGTTGTAAGTACCTAAGTGAAATATTTGGTGCTGTTCCTCCAATTTGCTGTACCTTTGTGTAAGATATTATGGCTTCAGCATGTAGATAGAAACAAGCGCAGGGATTCAGTATATGCCGCTGCCAGTGTGGCAGGGTTTCACAAAAGTACACGGTGCACACTCACACACATTCACCAGATTGATAAGATAATGATATATCAATGACATAAATCATACTGTTCTTGTACTCAGTTCCTAAAGATACAGTTGCCATTATATACACTATTATATACACCACCCTGCTCCCCACTTAGAAAAGTAAATAACTTGTAAATTAGCTAAACAAGAATAATTTTATAAATTTAATCTGAAGACTGGTTTACACACTCTTTCTGATCTTAGTTTTAGGTTTAGTTTACTGATACAGCGCAGGAACAGGCCCTTCAGCCCAGCGGGTCCGTGCCGACCAGCGATCCCCGCACATTAACACTATCCGACACCCACTAGGGACATTTTTTACATTTACAAAGCCAATTTACATACATACCTGTCCGTTTTTTTGAGTGTGGGAGGAAACCGAAGACCTTGGAGACATTCCACACAGGGAGAACGTGCAAACTCTGCACAGACAGCACCCGTAGTCGGGACCTCCTGAGTAGTTGAGGTTGTGGCTCTGAAGGAGAGTCCAATTCTGGATCATTTACCTGTGTCTCGACTTTCTTCACCCTGGCCACAAACTCTTTGGAAAGCAACTGTCAAAGCTGCTGCAGCCGGACATAAAACCAGCTTTTTTTCCACGAGTAGTAGCTCTACTCAATAACCAAAAATCTGTAGCCTCCTGTTGCTCTGGTATTTTATTTAATTCACATGTTTAATCGATGATGTTTTATTATTAATGTTTAATGTTTTATGTGTCATTCCTAACTATCACTGTATGTCATGTTGTCACTTGCGGGAGGAGCACCAAGGCAAATTCCTTGTATGTGAATACTTGGCCAATAAACGTATTCATTCATTCACTTTGTTTCAGATGCGTTCGGGTCAGTTCACCAGGAGGCTGTGGGGCTCCACCAAGCGCATTTCCCAAGTGTCATCCGGGGAAACGGAATACAACAAGACGGACATGGGCGCAAAGTAAAACTCCACGTCAGTCGTGAGCTGAACTCCACCACGAATCTACTTCCTGTTACATTCAGCAAAACAAAACAAAAACTTTTTTCTATTTATTTAAAGAGGAAATAATTCAGCGGAGCTGGAAGGCGGGAAGAAGAGACAGGCCCTGTGCCTTGTTCATTAACATGGCGAGCTGTGTTCACCAACCAAAGCACCTGTATGAATCGGAAAGATTTAAAAGACTCTATGTTTACAAGAAAAGTGAGAAAGGGTCAGATGCCTTAACGTCAAGGATTTTTAAACCTTTTTCACATGGAATTGTCCATCTTTGGCAACTTCCATCTGCACAGTGCAGCCTACTGTAATTTCTAGTATGATGTGGCTACGAGAGAGAATGGAGAAGTTAATAACTCCATTCTTTTTTTTTTGAGAGGCGGGAGATTTATTTTATATCATTGATCTGTATCTCTGTCTATTTTTTATCACATTGGGAATGTTATAAACACAATCGAGTCGCATCATTCCAGTCTAAATGTGCTGGAGATTCTGAATCCATTCTGTGACAGGATGGAGTTTGTCACATAAGGATTGTTCTTGCATTGTCCATGTCCCCGCTGTGAATTTGCCCACTGTGAATGTCTCTTGTTGGGGACTGAATGGAACTCACCGTCACTGATCTCCAGAGCTGATCTACGCTCCCTTCCCGCTTGATAGAAGTGAGTTTTGGATTGGGAAAAGATATTACCAGGGAGGACAACATTGGTGTTGTGACAATATTGTTCTTGTGTTTGTTTGAAACCTACCCCCTTTTTTTATCCATTGCAACTTCACCAAAGAACGCGCGTTTACCATCTGTCAATTTCTTCCCTTTTAGTTCCTTTGGAAGCTACAAGCAAGGTATTGGTATATTGACCGACGACCATCCCTCCCTTGTGGCAAGGATGAATTGTCTGCATTATCCCCTCTAGATGGGTTTTTCACCAGTATCAAAATGTAGAATTATCTGTAAAATGGACACAAAATGCTGGAGCAACTCAATGGGTCAGGCAGCATCTCTAGACAAAAAGAATAGCTCGTCTTTTTTTTTACTCTGAGTCTGAAGATGTGTTCCGACCCGAAACGTCACCTATTCATTTTCTCCAGAGCTAGATAATAGGCAATAGGTGTAGGAGCAGGCCATTCGGCCCTTCGCGCCAGCACGGCCATTCAATGTGATCATGGCTGATCATCCACAATCAGTACCCTGTTCCTGCCTTCTCCCCATATCCCCTGACTGTGCTATCTTTAAGAGCCTTATCTAGCTCTCTCTTGAAAGTATCCAGAGAACGGGCCTCCACTCTGAGGCAGAGAATTCCACAGACTCACAACTCTCTGGGTGAAAAAGTGCTTCCTCGTCTCCGTTCTAAATGGCTTAGCCCTTATTCTTAAACTGCTGCCAGACCCACTGAGTTACTCCACCATTTTGTGTGTACCTTCGGTGTAAACCAGCATCTGCAGTTCCTTCCTACACATATCCATAGTAGGTAATTATTACGACAGCACTGCCTTTCCCAGTTTTAGATCAGAGATGGCAGTTCGTCCCTTCCATCGGGTTTCCAGTTCCTCACCATTCAATTCTGCCACGCATTTTTCTAAATAGTCCTTTAGACTTCAGCGATACAGCACGGACACAAGCCCTTCGGCCCACCGAGTCCGCGCTGACCAACGATCACCCTGTACATTAGCACTATCCTACACACACTAGGGACAACTTACAATTTTTATCAAAGTCAATTAACTTACAAACCTGTCTATCTTTGAAGTATGGGGAGGAAACCGGAGCACCCGAAGAAAACCCACGCGGTCACGGGGAGAACGTGCAAACTCCGTATGGACAGCACCTGTACTCAGGATGGAACCCGAGTCTCTGGCGCTGTGAGGCAGCAACTCTACCACTGCGCCACCGTGCTACCATTCCCTTCTTTTCCTTCCCTGATCTTTAATCTAAAACCACACAATTTTCTCTCAACCTTCCTAAAATGGTCACCTTATATCTAAGGACACTGGCCCCTATTCTCATGCGATGCGTTTCATCAAAGGCTGGAGATCTCTGGAAGTTCCAATTCTCTGTCCATGTTGGAATCCACTTTCTTTCAGAACTAAACCATTCCATCACGATTTCATGATTTACTTTTATTTTCTTCTCATTCTTGCTGTCAACAATGCTGCTGTCGATATTTCACTGCTCCGTTAAGGACCTTTGGGAGGGATATGCAACATTTAAAATATAAATGGTCAACATGGCGGCACAGCGGTAGAGTCGCTGCCTCACAGCGCCAGGTTCGATCCTGATTACGGGTGGCCATAAGGTCGTAAGGAATAGGAGTAGAATTAGGCCATTCAACCCATCAAGTCTACTCCGCCATTCAACCATGGCTGATCTATCTCTCCCTCCCAACCCCATTCTCCTGCCACTCCCAATAACCTCTGACACCCGTACTAATCAAGAATCTAGCTATCTATGCTTTAAAAATATCCATTGACTTTGCCTCCACAGTCTTCTGTGGCAATGAATTCCACAGACTCACCACCCAGATTTATTCCAAACTATGAAACCTGACTGTCATCGCTTGCCAAACAAGCCCAGAATTTGGATTGTTTACCATAGTTTCAATACCGCGTACTCGATTATCTGTGCCTCTGCTCTGGCCCCGCTCAAAGGCAACATTATTCATAAGGTCATTAGTGATTAGAGCAGATTTAGGCCGTTCGGCCCGTCAAGTCTACTCCCTCATTTAAATCATGGCTGATCTATCTCTCCTAACCCCATTCTCCTGCCTTCTCCCCATAACCCCTGACACCCGTACTAATCAAGAATCTAACTATCTATGCTTTAAAAATATCCACTGATTTGGCCTCCACAGCCTTTCTGTGGCAATGAATTCCACAGATTCACCACCCTCTGACTAAAGAGTGCTGGGCGGGAGAAGGGTGCTGGCTGTACGGAGTTTGTACGTTCACCCCATGACCTGTGTGGGCTTTCTCTGGGTGCTCCAGTTTGCCCCCACACTCCAAAGACGTGCAGGTTTGTAGGGTAATTGACCAGTAACATTGTGAATTGTCCCTATTGTGTGTGTGTGTGTAGGATAGTACTAGTGTATAGGGGGGGGGGGGTCGCTGGTCCATAGAATGGCCTGTTTTTGCGCTGTAATCTCTAAATAAAAATATTAAGTAGATTTTAGGAACTGAATGGACCAAAAAATGTGAACATAGCTTCCTGACTCTTATAGGATCCAGACTGAATGGTTACAGGGAAATATATAATTTGTACAGATTAATTTGAATCAGGACTAAGTGCAATTACATTGGACATCCGTAAGTTACCCCAACTATCTTGATCAGTTAGGGAGGTGAGGGGAGATTTTGCAATATTCCCCTTTCCGAATATACTTGAGGATGGGATTGGACTAATCAGGGAAGCCTTGAGCTTAAACGAAGTTCTAATGCCCACTAATGCAGCTCAGATAAAACGGATGGACATTGGGCTGAGATTGGAGTCACAAGCCACTGTATCCGCATCTACAACAGAGAAATGAAAGAGTGAAAGTTGCAAGATAATGAGTGCCTTAATGTACAGTAAACCCTCGTTACTACAGACCTCTTAATAACGGATTTTGGTTATAGCGGACCGCCTGTTTAAGAACACAGGCTACTAGTTACACTGTGGAGGCTATTGACATTGGCAAGGCATAGAAATTGACAAGGCATGGAAATTGCCAAGGCATTGATATTGTCAAGGCCTTGATATTGCCACGGCATTTAAATAACAAGGGCATTGCTATTGCCAAGGCGTTGAAATTGCCAATTGCGTTGAAATTGCCAAGGCATTGAAATTGCCAAGGCCTTGAAATTGCCAAGGCATTGATACTGTCAAGGCATTGATACTGTCAAGGCATTGAAATTGCCAAGGCGTTGAAATTGCCAAGGCGTTGACATTGCCAAGGCCTTGAAATTGCCAAGCAATCGCCTCAATCGGCACTTTATAAAACATGGTAACTAACAGCCTTTGGTGTTTTTAGCTTGCAGTAACAAAAATACATTTTTTAGCTGTTTAAAAATACCTTTGTGTTTGAAAACAACTCGTAGTTTCGCGGAGAGACCGCTAGGTGGCTGGAGCAAATCCCTTACTCAGTTTTAGTGGACAACGGCAACAATGGACACCAATCCCCCCCCCCCCCATGGTCTGTTATAACAAGGGGTTACTATATTTTAGTCCTCCACTTTACATTGATTGTAAATGCTTCTGAGATTGAGCCGAGGAATTGTACATAAGCCATAAATCCAAATGAGGCCCTCTTCATTTCCCAGGGGGACTAGCTAATATTGTCATGTCTCCACCATTTGTTACCTCTCTCTGGCACAGTCTCTGCAGCTGCACCCCCACACCAACACCATCAAATCATTTCTGTTTCTACTTTACTGTGATAGATCTGTGTGGCCTGCTAACCTGTTAGTTCCAAGGAGTATTTTGAGTACATTTCAACTTTTAAAGTTCGAGGGACAATAATTTTTTTTTTTTTTTCAATTTCAATCAGGTTGGTGGGAAATGAGGTAAGGTCCACGTACAATGTTAGGTTTCATAGCTTCATTTAGCAGCAATCCTTCTACCCCACTCTTCACCAATCCTCCGATCTTCCACAGGCAGAAGGCCAGTAGTATCATGGCTTAGGGAATATCATCACCTCTGACTTTAACTCCCAGTTCATTATCATCCTGGTTTGTACATAGACAACTGTTTCATTGAGTTGAGTTTAGTTTAGAGATAGATTAGAGAGTCCACACTGAGTCAACACTGATCAGCGATCACCCGTTCACACTAGTTCTATGTTATCCTGCTTACTCATCCACTCTCTGCATACTAGGAGCAGGTTACAATTTACAGAAGCCAACTAACCTGCAAACCTGCACGTCTTTAGGATGTGGGAGGAAACTGGACCTTCCAGAGGGAAAATCCATGCGGTCATGTGCAAACTCCGTGTAGACAGCACCCGCAGTCGGGATCGAACCTGGGGTTCTGGTGTTGTAAGGCAGCAACTAAACCGCTGCGCCACTGTGGTCAAAATCCTGGACATCTCCATCTAGTAGCATTCTAGTCTGTAGCTCAACCATCTGCCCCAGCAGTGTTCATGAAGGCCTGCCGCCAATATCTCTTCAGCAGAACTGAGGTGACTAGTGGTGGGCCTCAGAACTCACCATCCTCGATCACCTGTACATCACTCCAGACCAGCCACGGGTCATCAATCCCCTGGTATCCAAGGGAATACCTGACCTTCGGAATCACTTCCTTGTCGATTGGAGCTCTACCACCAAAAGAATAAAGCAGACATCTGAAGAAGTGTCTCGCCCCAAAACGTCACCTATTCCTTTTCTCCAGAGATGCTGTCTGACCCACTGAGTTACTACGGCATTCTCTGTCTATTAACGCAGATTCTGGTCTTCAATTATGTCAACCTAATTCATAGCCCCCCCTTTAAGTTGCAGGTAGAGTTTTAACGAAGATTACCTTGGGCTTGTGGATTTCAAAGGCAAAAGTTAGGGTAAAAATGATTCAGGATGGGAAAGGTGCTGCTGGAGTAACTCAGCGGGTCAGGCAGCATCTGTGGAGAACATGGATAGGTGACGTTTTGGTTCAGGATGCCTCTTCAGTCCTATCCATGTTCACCGCAGATACTGCCTCACCCACTGAGTTACTCCAGCATTTTGTGTATTTTTTTAAGGAATAGAGATGTTTTTGCCCAGAGATGTTCCTTTCAGTTAAGGTTAGGAGACACTAAGATCGACCTCAATGCTCCTGCACTGGATGTTGGGGAAAGTTCACCGTGATTTCTAGTGCCCAATCATACGTTCATAAGTGATAGGAGTAGAATTATGCCATTCGGCCCATCAAGTCTACTCCGCCATTCAATTATGGCTGATCTATCTGTCCCTCCTAACCCCATTCTCTTGCCTTCTCCCCTTAACCTCTGACACCCGAACTAATCAAGATTCTATCTATCTCTGCCTTAGAAATATCCACTGACCTGGCCTCCACAGCCGTCTGTGGCAATTAAATCCATAGATTCACCACCCTCTGACTGAAGAAATTCCTCCTCATCTTCTTCCTAAAGGAATGTCCTTTAATTCTGAACTATGACCTGTGGTCCCTGACTCTCCCACTAGTGAAAACATCCTCTCCACATCCACTCTATCCAAGCCTTTCACTCTTCGGTAAGTTTCAATGAGTGTCCCCTCATCCTTCTAAACTCCAGCGAGTACAGGCCCAGTGCCGTCAAACGCTCATCGTATGTTAACCCACTCATTGCTGGGATCATTCTCGTAAATTTAAATGATCATTGCCACAAAGACTCCCCATCCAAGTGGACATTGGGATCTAGGCATTTAGCGTCCAGCCTGTGACAAAGAGATGGTGGCAAGCTTGGACCATGTGCTTAGATGGAGTAGGGATCACAGTTGGCTTGGGTGGTGCAACGGGCAGAGTGCCTCTCAGCGCCAGAAACCCGGGTCCCCATCCTGACCTCGGGTGCTATCTGTGTGGAGTTTGCACGTTCTCCCTTTGTGACCGTGTGGGTTTCCTCCTGGTTCTCCCGGTTTCGTCCCAAAGATGTGTGGGTTTGTCGGTTAATTCCCCTCAGGTATGCGGGGAGAAGAGAAAGTGGGCCAACATAGAACTAGTGTGAACGGGTGATCGATGGTTAGCATGGACCCGGTGGGCTGAAGGCTCTGTTTCCATGCTGCATCGTTCAATCTATTCAATAATTGATGCAGGCATGAGATTACACCTCAACAAAGTAGAACAGCTTGGGAGGGGACTGGGGGAGTAAAATGTGGTTTGAAAGTTGTCACTTTATGTGAGGGGGAGGTATTGGACTGCATTGAACATCAGACAAGAAGCAGTAGGGCAAATTTCACTGAATTATGTTTGAAACATGGTGAGTTAAAACAGCATGTTGGATTGTAAGTTTTTTTTTTTTTAATGCATCTATTTGTCTTTATTCCACTGCCTGACTGCAAAGAAGCCTTTTACTGAATACATTCCAAAGAGATCAAGTTTTTTTGAATCTCAGTGAATCTGTATAGAGGTGAGATAATTTCCTTACTTTATATTTGTGTGTGTGTGTGTGGTGTTTGTGCGTATGTGAGCGAGAGAGAGAATGAGAGAGAGTGAGAGATATTGTTTAAAAAGGGAGAACTTGCCTTAAATATATAAATCAATGGCCTTTTATTGACTTGCATTTGTTCTCTTACTGCTTGTGACTTGAACTTTTGTTTTGGAGAAAAACACTGAAAATAAACGAGAAAATAATGTATTTTAAAATGCCAGTGTTTGATCGTCTTTTCATTCCTCGGTATTGGTTTAGTATTGAGCTACAGTGAAAATCTTCTGTTTGCTTGGCATCCAAATAAATCGGATAACACTGTCCATGAGTGTGGAATTCTCTGCCTCAGATGGCGGTGGAGGCCAGTTCTCTGGATACTTTCAAGAGAGAGCTAGATAGGGCTCTTAAAGTTATATCGTTATATAGACAGAGTTGATGTGGATCAGCTTTTCCCTTTGAGAATAGGGAAGATTCAAACAAGAGGACATGACTTGAGAATTAAGGGACAGAAGTTTATGGGTAACATGAGGGGGAACTTCTTTACTCAGAGAGTGGTAGCGGTGTGGAATGAGCTTACAGTGGAAGTGGTGGAGGCAGGTTCGTTGGTATCATTTAAAAATAAATTGGATAGGCATATGGATGAGAAGGGAATGGAGGGTTATGGTATGAGTGCAGGCAGGTGGGACTAAGGGAAAAAAGTTGTTCGGCACGGACTTGTAGGGCCGAGATGGCCTGTTTCCGTGCTGTAATTGTTATATGGTTATTAAAGGTAGCGGAGTCAGGGGATATAGGGGGAAGGCAGGAACGGGGTACTAATTGGGGATGATCAGCCAAGATCACATTGAATGGCGGTGCTGGCTCGAAGGGCCGAATGGCCTACTCCTGCACCTATTGTCTATTGTCTCCAATCAACCCATTCACAAGTACAACAGATAGATAGAAAAATAAAGATAAAAAATACCAGGGAGCAGAATATCGTTCTCAGCATTGTAGCACACCAGTTCCAGAGACAAAGTCCAATGTCCGCAATGAGGTAGATGTGAATCGGGCAGAACCCTGGCTCATGGAGGGGCCGTTCAGAAGCCTGATAGGGGTCAACAGTGTTTATTGTCAATTACATTTTTATATGCAGCAGCACAGTAGGTTCGTAAACACAGTTCTATATAGACAATAAGTGTGTAAGTTCTAGGAGCAGAATTAGGCCATTCTGCCCATCAAGTCTACACTGCTATTCAATCATGGCTGATCTATCTCTCCCTCTCAACCCCATTCTCCTGCCTTCTCCCCATAACTTCTGACACCCTTAACATTACATGGCATGACATAAAATTAGGACGGCACGGTGCCTCAGCGGTAGAGTCGCTGCCTCACAGCGCCAGAGACCCGGGTTCGATCCCGACTACAGGTGCTGTCTGTACGGAGTTTGTACGTTCTCCCCGTGACCTGCGTGGATTTTCTCCGAGATTGTCGATTTCCTCCCACACTCCAAAGACGTACAGGTTTGTAGGTTAATTGTCTTGGTATGAATGTAAATTGTCCCGAGTGTGTGCTGGATAGTGTTAGTGTGCCAGCGACTGTCGTAGTCGTAGCAGGTCGCTGAAAAAACGGTGACTGGAATCCCCCACGACAACCTACCACCCAGTCGACGTCAAGCTACGGCAAGCTACCGACATCTGGCGACCCATTAGGATATCCATCTACGACCACGCCTACCACAACCTACGTCCTCCAGCAACAAGCTACGACAAGGTATGAGCCTGTCGGTGACAACTGAAGCCAATTCAGTCGCCAGTACCTGTCGCCGGTTGATGAAGGTTGACGTAGGTAGTCGCCGATGGAATTCACCGGAGTCAGCACCGGCGACAAGCTACGACATCCTGGCGACAGCCTACGGCAAGCCAACGGTCGCCGACTGTTGCCGAAAAGATTTGAACATTTCAAAATCCAGTGGCGACCAGAAAAACACTACGATTCTTTGGGCGACTGAGGAGATGACTCACGACCATACAGGCAACAACCTGGCAACCATGTGGAGACAGCCTAGTGGCCTAAAAAAAATCGCGTAAGTGGGACAGGGGCATTAGATTGAGCTATTAAGGCTAAGGGAATCAAGGGATATGGGGAAAAAGCAGGAACGGGGGGTCCTGATTTTGGATGATCAGCCTTGGTCTTATTGCATGGCGGTGTTGGCTCGAAGGGCTGAATGGCCTACTCCTGCACCAATTTTGCTACGCTTCTGTGTTTCAAACCTGCACGTCTTTGGAATGTGGGAGGAAACCAGAGCACCCAGAGGAAACCCACACGGTCACAGGGACAATGTGCAAACTCTGTACAGACAGCACTCGTAGTCAGGATCGAACCTGAGTCTCTGGCGCTGTGAGGCAGCAACTCTATCGCTGCGCCACCGTGTTCACTGCTTTTTGTACGAACTGAGGGGAAGTAATTGCTCTTGAATCTGGTGGTTTGCGCTTTCAAGCTTCTGTGTCTCCTGCCCAACGGGATCAGGAAGAGGGAATGAACGACTAAACATTATGTTGGCTGCTTTCCTGAGGCAATGTGAAGTGTGGGTGTCAAGGGTTACGGGGAGAAGGCAGGAGAATGGGGTTAGGTGGGAGAGATGGATCAGCCATAATCGAATGGCGAAATAGACTTGATGGACCGAAGGGCCTAATTCTGCTCCTATCACTTATAAACTTATATAGTGTGGATGGAGTCGATGGTGGGGAGTCTGGTCTGTGTGATGGACCGGACTACATCCACAGCTCTCTACAATTCCTTGCGGTCTTGGGCACCACTGTTGCCAGACCAAGCTGTGACTCAACCTAACAGAATGCTTTCTGCGGGTGTTTGTAAGAGTCACTGGATACATGCCGAATTCCGTTAGTCTCATGAGGAAGTAGAGGCATTGGGGTGTTTCAATGAGTAGCTATAATGTTGGGTTTAAAGTTTGTGCACAGACTGGGCAGATTTCTAAAGCTGGTGAAATTCATTTCCATTTGCTCCTCCCTCCCAATTCCTCATTTTTAGCGTTTCTTTTCCTCTTTTAGTGTAATTTATGATTCCATCTCCAGCGCCCGCACTCTCATTTCCTCCTTTTCTTTAAAAACTACATGAAAAATGTACAGAGAAACACATCTGTGCAGCTTTGTTCAGTGCTATGCAACCAAAGATAAATGTCCTCCCCTTCGATAAGATTAGCTATTCAACTGATTAACTAATGAGTAGGGTAATCAAGAACCACGTTATTCCCTTATCAGGTATCTGTACACCGAAAATCAGGAGTCGGCAACCTTGTATAGGGGTCAGGACCCATGTCTGTGAGTGGATGGCGGGCCACATCTATCGCCATAGTGTGACACTTGCTGTTGTTTTTCGCATTAGATTTCACATGTGTTTTTCAATTATTTTTCTGCAGTTCCCATATCAGCTCGCATCCCCGGGACTGGCTGGAGTTCCCAGATCAGCTTGCGTGCCCTGGGACTGGCTGCAGTTCCCATATCAGCTCGCATCCCTGGGACTGGCTGCAGTTCCCAGATCAGCTCGCATCCCTGGGACTGGCTGCAGTTCCCAGGTCGTAAAAGCAAATTTAAAAATAATTGATGGGCCGGGTCGGATGATTTCGGTTTATGGGCCGGATCTGGCCTGTGGACCGTAGGTTGCCGACCTTTGCTGTAAATGAATTGATTGTAAACATGTATTGTCTTTCTGCTGACTGGTTAGCGTGCAACAAAAAGCTTTTCACTGTAACTCGGTACACGTGACAATAAATTAAACTAAACTGAACAGATTAGATTAAGGTGAGAGGGTGGTAAAATGTTATAAATTACATTTTCTCACTTGTACCTTTTGATAAACCTGAGGGGTAACTTTTTCACTCAGATGGTGGTAGTATATGGAACGAACTTAGCTCAGTTTAGTTTATTGTCACGTGTACTAAGGTACAGTGAAATGCTTTTGTTGTTACATGATAAGGGAATAATGTGATTCGCCCTCAGTGCAAGATAAAGTCCAGTAAAGTCCAATCAAAGATTGTCTGAGAGTCTCCAATGTGGTAGATAGCAGTTCAGGACAACAATTGAGCCGTTCATAGTGTACAGATACATGATGAAGGAAATAACATTTCAACAACATTCGGACAGGTAGATGGATAAAAAAGATTTAGAGGGATATGGGCCAAATGCTGGCAGGTGAGACATGTGTAGATGGGGCATCCTGGTCAGCAGGAGCAAATTGGGCCAAAGGGCCTGCTTCCACGCTGATACATTCTGCTGCGATGTACGCTGGACATTTAGAACGGAGATGAGGAAAAGCTTTTTCACCCAGAGAATTGTGAGTCTGTAGAATTCTCTGCCTCAGAGGATGGTGGAGGCCGGTTCTCTGGATACTTTCAAGAGAGGGCTAGATAGGGCTCTTAAAGATAGCGGAGTCAGGGGGTATGGTGAGAAGGCAGGAACGGAGTACTGATTGGCGATGATCAGCCGTGATCACATTGAATGGCTCAAAGGGCCGAATGGCCTACTCCTGCACCTATTGTCTATTGACTTATTGTCTTAAGGGGTTGGACAGGCTAGATGCAGGAAGATTGTTCCCAATGTTGGGGAAGTCCAGGACAAGGGGTCACAGTTTAAGGATAAATGGGAAATCTTTTAGGACCGAGATAGGAAGGATGTCAACAAAATAGGAAGGATGTCAACAAAATAGAGAGAGTACAGAGGAGTTTACTAGAATGTTGCCTGGGTTTCAGCAACTAAGTTACAGAGAAAGGTTGAACAAGTTAGGTCTTTATTCTTTGGAGCGCAGAAGGTTAAGGGGGGACTTGATAGAAGTCTTTAAAATGATGAGAGGGATAGACAGAGTTGACGTGGATAAGCTTTTCTCACTGAGAGTAGGAACGATTCAAACAAGAGGACATGACTTCAGAATTAAGGGACAGAAGTTTAGGGGTAACGTGAGGGGGAACATCTTTACTCAGAGAGTGGTGGCTGTGTGGAATGAGCTTCCAGTGGAAGTGGTGGAGGCAGGTTCGTTTTTATCATTTAAAAATTAATTGGATAGGCATATGGATGAGAAGGGAATGGAGGGTTATGGTATGAGTGCAGGCAGGTGGGACTAAGGGGAAAAAAAGTTGTTCGGCACGGACTTGTAGGGCCGAGATGGCCTGTTTCCGTGCTGTAATTGTTATATGTTATATGTAGGTATGTTACAAAACCTACCTGAATCGTCATTGGGAATCTGCCCACAGCCAGGTCCGCGATTTTGGCGCTGTTTGGAGGGGGCGGGTTTAAAACGCGATTTTTACTAGGCTGTACTAATCGCAGATGTTCAGCCTAGTAAATCATTAACGAAAAATCGCTGCAAGACCCGGGCGCAAAAGGTATTATTAGTTTTATAGGCCTCGATAATATAGTTATAATAATTTTAAAATTACTGTCTCATTCCGCAACCTCTCGCAGCCCCAGGGTTTTATAAAGCAAACAATTAAAGGTATGTACCTTATTTTTACATTAAATGGGGCATATATATAACCCTATATATCAAGTTATCTATAACGAGTAGTTCATTTTGGGCTTTTTATATCCCGCAGTATTTTTCTCGGCATTTGAGGGCACTAATCCAGCGCGATGTCAACGTTCTAAACCAGCGCGTTCACAGAAACCCACTAGAAAGCCGATTTAAATGGGCATTTATTTACAGCAATTGAACACTAAATTCCTTCCATTTGGCCTATAAATTAATGTAAATTAGATATAAAAATCATGTTATATTGTGAATTATTTGTGAATAATCTTTGGACACTTAGGCTATTTAAAAATGTTAATCTTTCCTTAAGAAATGGGCGTTTGACTATCCATGATCACAGCTTTTTTGTAATGTCCATTGAAAATCAATAGGGAACAAGATGCTAATTTCCGAGGATGAAAATGGCCATAACTTTTTTAATACTTGAGATATGAAAGTGAATTTGGTGTCAAATTAAACTTATTGTTATGCTTTATCTGATGGGATAAATTGCAGACTTGATTTTTAAAATCTCAAAATTTTGTAACATTACTATTATATGGTTATATGGTTATATGAGATGAGGAAAAGATTTTTTTACACAGAGAGTGGTGAATCTGTGGAATTCTCTGCCACAGAAGGTAGTTGAGGCCACAGTTCATTGGCTATATTTAAGAGGGAGTTAGATGTGGCCCTTGTGGCTAAAGGGATCGGGGGTATGGAGAGAAGGCAGGTACGGGATACCGAGTTGGATGATCAGCCATGATCATATTGAATGGCGGTGCTGGCTCGAAGGGCCGAATGGCCTACTCCTGCACCTATTGTCTATGTTTCTATGTTTCTATGACTATAAGTGTAGCGGATATAACAATAAATGGGTTATAATACCCCGACTGAAAAATCCAGGGGCATGGATTACAATGACAGTGCGCTGTGCGAGATCCCTCTGACCCTTTCAACGTCGCTCGTCACCACGGCAACCCGAGGCCTAGCGCCCGTCACCACGGCAACCCGAGGCCTAGCGCCCGTCACCACGGCAACCAGAAGCCTAGCGCCCGTCTCCCCGGCAACCCGAGGCCTAGCGCTCGTCACCATGGTAACCCGAAGCCTAGCGCTCGTTAACACGGCAACCCGAGGCCTAGCGCTCGTCGCTATGGCAACCCGAGGCCTAGCGCCCGTCTCCCCGGCAACCCGAGGCCTAGCGCTCGTCGCCACGGTAACCCGAGGCCTAGCGCCCGTCTCCCCGGCAACCCGAGGCCTAGCACCCGTCACCACGGCAACCCGAGGCCTAGCGCCCGTCTCCCCGGCAACCAGAGGCCTAGCGCCCGTCTCCCCGGCAACCCGAGGCCTAGCGCCCGTCTCCCCGGCAACCCGAGGCCTAGCACCCGTCACCACGGCAACCCGAGGCCTAGCGCCCGTCGCCATGGCAACCAGAGGCCTAGCGCTCGTCACCACGGCAACCTGAGGCCTAGCACTCGTTACCACGGCAACCCGAGGCCTAGCGCCCGTCTCCGCGGCATGGCGCCTTGACGACAACTCTCCCCGCCCCCTCCCGCCTCTCACCATGCGAGCAGGAGGAACGGGACTACGAGGGAGAAGAAACAGCAACAGGGAGTGAGCGGGGAGACCTCCCGGCAGCGCCGTGGCCTAGTGGGCGCCGAGAAGCCTGGCGCGGTTGCCATGGCGACGGTGTGGACAGGAAGACGCCGGTCCCAGGTCTAGGCTGCTGTGATTGAGGGAGGAGAGCAGAGCAGAGCAGGGAGGACGAAGTCCCGGGACAGTAAGTCTACAACATCACACTCACACCCTCCCCACAAACCCAACCATCCGGCCAACGCACATAACAAGCTGCAATACCTCAAGGAGAGAGTTACATTTATCTCTTAGGGCGACAGAATCACGGGGTATGTGGAGAAAGTTGGTACTGATTGTGGATGATCAGCCACGATCACACTGTAGCAATGTTACAACATTTTGAGATTTTAAAAATCAAGTCTGCAATTTATCCCATCAGATAAAAGCATAAAAAGAAGTTTAATTTGACACCTAATTCACTTTCATATCTTCAGTATTACAGTTATGACCACAGCAGCGCCTTTACTTCCTTAGGAGGCTCAAGAAAGCCCACCTGTCCCCCCAGATCCTGACCAACTTTTACCGCTGTACCATAGAGAGTAT
The DNA here is from genome assembly GCF_028641065.1 of Leucoraja erinaceus. Taxonomy (NCBI): domain Eukaryota; kingdom Metazoa; phylum Chordata; class Chondrichthyes; order Rajiformes; family Rajidae; genus Leucoraja; species Leucoraja erinaceus. The sequence goes on along the minus strand of NW_026576159.1, from coordinate 20,445 downwards.
CCTGACCACCTGCTTCACGGTATGGTACAGCAGCTGCACTGCTGCGGACAGGAAGGCACTACAACGGGTGGTGAAAACCGCGCAGCACATCATTGGTGCCCCGCTCCCTGCCATGGATGCCCTCCACCGAAAACGGTGTCTGAGACGGGCTGGGAAGATCATCAAAGACCCCTCACACCCCAACCATGGACTGTTTGCCCTCCTCCCATCAGGGAGGCGGTACAGGAGCCTCAGGTCACGTACCAGCAGGATGAGGAAAAGCTTCTATAACAACACAATCACACTGCTGAACTCGGAGTCCCGACAATAGATTTCTCTGGTCCCTCCGTCCCCCTTTGTTTAATCATTCTGTATTTCCTGATTATTCTGTATCTTCTCTCTTTCTATTTTTTTCTTGTTTTTTCTCTTTATGTACAACTACTACGGACTGACGCAAAACTGCATTTCGTTGTACTGATACTTGTATTTGTGCGATGACATTAAAGTTGAATTGAATTGAATTGAATTGAATTTCCGTACTCGGAAATTAGCATCTTGTTCCCTATTGCTTTTCCATTGACTCCAACGAAATTTCGTTCAGACCGAAAGGTCTGAATGACAATAAAGGCTACTTTACTTTACTTTACTTAACACAAAAGCTGTGATCAAGGACAGTCAAAAGCCCATAACTTTCTCAAAAATTAAGAGAACTGAATGAAATTTTCAGTTATTATAGATTGAAGCATTCTGAAACAAATATGAAACAATCTTTTTAAGAAGGAACTGCAGATGCTGGAAAATCGAAGGTACACAAAAATGCTGGAGAAACTCAGCGGGTGCAGCAGCATCTATGGAGTGTAGGAAAAAGGCAACGTTTCGGGCCGAAACCCTTCTTCAGAAACAATCTTACTTGGATGACCTGAAATTAAAGCATAGAATTAGTTAGTTACCTAATTGTAGCTAATTACAAAATTCAACTACTAGATCTAAACATCTATCCATTTCTTAAGAAAAGGTTAACATTTTTAAATAGCCTGTGTCCAAATAACATTCACACAAGAATTCACAATATAACATGATTATTAAATCTCATTGTCATGAATTTATAGGCCAAATGGAAGGAATTTAGTGTTTTTCACACAGAGAGTGGTGAATCTGTGGAATTCTCTGCCATAGAAGGTAGTTGAGGTCAGTTCATTGGCTATATTTAAGAGCGAGTTAGATGTGGCCCTTGTGGCTAAAGGGATCAGGGGATATGGAGATAAGGCAGGTACAGGATACTGAGTTGGATGATCAGCCATGATCATATTGAATGGCGGTGCAGGCTTGAAGGGCTGAATGGCCTACTCCTGCACCTATTTTCTATGTTTCTATGTTTAATTCCCGTAAATTAATGGGCATTTAAATCATCTTGCGAGTGAGATTTTGTGGATGGCGATCGTTTGGAACATTGCGGTTGCGGTGAATTTGAACCCCATATCGGCAGGAAAAACACTTCCAGTTCGTATGGGGCCATAATCACATTTTGCTAATGAAACTTGGATTAAAGTAATCCTAAGAAGCAAGTTTATATGTAAATAAAAGACTTACCTTATGTTTTGTCCCCGACGTGAGATCCGTCCCGTTGTCGGCGTTGACGGCATTAGTAGATTTTTATTTTACTCCAACGATTTAATTGTCCAGCAGCAGCTTAGCAGCCTGAGAAAGATTGACTCCGACAGGCAGGGGGAAATGGCTGAGAAAATTCCACTCCGACAGACAAGAGAAAACAGCCCCCCCCCCCCCTCAAAGGCGCCAAAGTCGCGCACACGGCCAGTGGCAGAACTGCAGCGCCGCTGAAGGTAAGTATTGTAACATACCTAGAAAGTGGGACTGAATGACGGTGCTGTCTCCGAAGGGCCGAATGGCCTACTCCTGCAACTACGGTCTATGTTTTATGTGCACACTTTTCCCACCCAGTTTTTAAGAGGTTAGAGTTTAAAGAAGAATATAACTCAGCGGGACAGGCAGCATCTCTGAAGAGAAGGAATGGGTGACATTTTGGGTCGAGACTCTTCTTCAGACTGGTTGGGGATAAGGGAAATGAGACATATAGACCAAAGATCATAGAAGGCTCTTGCTCTAATATCTTTGATATATACTGTGGAGATATAGAACAAATGGAGATATGCAAAAAAGTAACGATGATAAAGGAAACAGGCCATTGTAAGCTGTTTGTTGGGTGAAAACGAGAAGCTAATGTGACTTGGGTGGGGGAGGGATAGAGAGAGAGGGAATGCCGGGGCTACCTGAAGTGAGAGAAATCAAAATTAAGCTGACCAAGCAGAATATGAGCTGCTGTTCCTCCAATTTGCATTTAGCCTTACTGACAATGGGGGAGACCCAGGAGAGATAGGTCAGTGTGGGAATGGGTAGGAGAATTAAAGTGTTCAACAACCGGGAGATCAGGTTGGTTCATGTGGGCTGAGTGAAGGTGTTCTGCAAAATGATCGCTCAGTCTGCGTTTGGTCTCGTCGATGTATAAGAGTCCACATCTTGAACAACAGATACAGTGGATGAGGTTGGAGGAGGTGCAAGTGAACTTCTGCCTAACCTGAAAGAACTGTCCCTGGACGGAGGCGAGGGAGGAGGTATAAGGACAGATGTTGCATCTTCTGCAGTTGCAGGGGAAGGCACCTGGGGAGGGTGGGAAGGGTGGGAAGGGATGAGTTAACCAGGGAGTTGCGGAGGGAACGGTCTCTGCGGAAGGAAGAATGGTAACGGAGATATAGTTTTTTGGATAGGGCCAGTGTTCGCCTGGAACATGGATTGTTCAACGTACCCTACAAAGAGGCATGCATAGCTGGGGCCCATGCAGGTGCCCATAACTACGCCTTGGACTTGGAGGGTACTGATTCTGGATGATCAGACATGATCATATTGAACGGTGGTGCTGTCTTGAAGTGCCGAGTGGCCTACTGCTGCATCTACTGTATTTTCTATCTTCAAAACTTTGTGTGTTTTAGGTTTATCCTTGTCATGTGTACTGAGCTACAGTGAATAGCTTTGCTCTGCATTCCAACCCAAACAGTTTAGTGTCCTTTGAAGGAAAGAACTGCAGATGCTGGTTTATACCCAAGATAGACACAAAATGCTTGAGTCACTCAGCGGGTCAGGCAGTAGCTCCGGATAAAAGGAATGGGTGATGTTTTGGGCCGAGACTCTTCTTCAGACTGTTCCTTGTTTGCTTCGTTGTCACCTTCCACGTTTTCCTTGACCTTCGTCCCCTTTGATCTCTCGTTTTTACGCCTTACTCTTCCATACCTCGATCCGAAACGTCACCCATTCCTTCTCTCCAGAGATGCTGCTTGTCCTGTTGAGTCACTCCAGCATTTTGTGTCTTTCTTCGGTGTACCTAGTTTACATTTGGTTTATTATTGTCACGTGTACCGAGTTACAGGGAAAAGCTTTGCTTTGCTTGCTATCCAGCCAGCTTAGTGGTTGTTTATTCATAGTTGTAGATGCATACAGATCAGCAACAGTCCCTTCGGTCCAACTTGCCCATGCCGACAAACATGCCCCATCTAGTCCATCTAGTCCAGTCCCACCGGCCCATTACTTCATTATGGGCTTGTATTAACATGTTATAGTCTGTTTCTTCCAATGTCTGTTTCTTCTTTCCCGTGCTTTTTTCCGATGTTCTTTCTCCTGTAAACAAGGGTAGACCTCTAATGCTTCCCAATAGCATAGTCCATCATACTTTACCAAGGGATTCCGTCTGCAGGAAAAGTCAAATTTGCACTTCCGAAACCAACAGGGTAATTCCCCCAGGTGTCGGTTATCTAAGTCTACCTGCCTATCACGTTGACGCCGTATCCCATTGCAATAGTCAATCTTGGTGACGTTCCAGAATGTAATGCCACCCCAGCCATTGCACTGTACCACATCTCCTTTGCAGAGGTGAAAGATTCTGCTTGTTTGTCTCGGGACACACTGTCGAATTTTTCCTTCATTTCCCTCCATCTGTAGTAGCATCAGGATGCATGGCAGGATGAATCGCCTCAGTCCAGTAATCAGTCGCATATTCTTAACTATATAACAAAATAAGGATTCAAAACTAAACATTAAGATTCAAAACTAAACTTATAAGAATACAACTAAACTTATAAGGATACAACTAAACTTATAGGATACAACTCCTAAGCAAAGCAGGAATATAAAAACTAAAAAACTCTAAGTTAAAAATAAAATTACTCTTCTCCCCCCCTTTTGATTGGGCTCCCCAATCAATTTGCAGTGGTGCAGATGAACCCATGCAGCACGACTCTCGACCTTGGAAGCGGTCGGAGTGGTGAGGAGGACCTGGAAGGGACCATCCCAACGTGGGTCCAAGTGCTTATGCGTCCAGTTCATTTTATTTTTTTTTTAAAGCACGAAAGAGCAAACGTGAGATGTGCAAAGATAGAACCCCTAGACTACCAAAGTGATGTTGCCAAAGAGTGAATAAATGAAAGAAAGAAGAGAGGCATAGAAAAAATAATAATAAAAGGACAAAAAGAGAAAGAAAGAAAGAAAAAAGAAAAAAGAAAAAACCTGCCTCACATGCCTCCCCACCCACCTCACCCAACCCGTAATTAGATTTAAATCCAAAGTTGTGTTGTGCCATACTATCCTTGTAATAAATCAATGAATGGTGTCCATGTCTTCGAAAAATGATCTGTTTTTTCTGCCAAGACAAGTCTAATATTTTCAAGATGTAGCGTCTCGGACATGTTTATAATCCACATCTTAAGAGTAGGGACTAATGTATGTTTCCAAAATCTGAGTATTCGTTTTTTCGCCTTTATCAGGCCATAATTAAGGAAATGTCTTTGAAATAATGATAGCTCAGAGCAGGCTTCTGAAGTACCTAGAATGATAAGTTCTGTGTCAGGATCAAATTTTATTTTTAGTGTTTTTGAAAAAATTTCAAAAAAATTCCTCTCCAGAAATTATGTAACTTTATACAAGAGACAAAAAAATGGGTTATAGTTGCTTACTGAAGAAGACATTTATCGCAAATAGGAGATACATTTGGAAAGATCTTATTCAGTTTAGACTTTGAATAATATAGTCTGTGTAGTATTTTAAATTGAATTAACGAATGCCTAACGTTGATCGTACAATTGTGTATATATAGAAGATTTTCCTCCCATCTGTCTTTAAAAATTTTAGGCCAAGTTCATCCTCCCAAGTTCTTCTAAATACTTCTGACGATGGGATTTCTATATTTAAAAGGGTGTTATACAGATGTGATATTAACTTATTTGACTCCGAGTTTCTATTCAAACATTTGTCTAGTGTGTCTGGCAACATAGATTGATAGTCTTGGGTATATGATTTCAGATAGTCTCGAATTTGAAGGTATCTAAAATATTGACTACCTTTCAGATGATATGTAAGGAGATTGCAGATATTAGTAGTAAGCACAAGGTAGTGATTGTGGGAGATTTCAATTTTCCACACATAGACTGGGAAACACATTCTGTAAATGGGCTGGATGGGTTGGAGTTTGTAAAATGTGTGTAGGATAGTTTTTTGCAGCAATACATTGAAGTACCTACTAGAGATGGGGCAGTGCTGGACCTCCTGTTAGGAAATGAGACGGGTCAGGTGGCAGAGGTATGCATTGGGGAACAGTTCGGGACCAGTGATCACAATACCATTAGTTTCAATATAATTATGGAGAGGGTCAGAACTGGACCTAGGGTTGAGATTTTTGATTGGAGAAAGGCTAACTTTGATAAGATGCGAAAGGATTTAAAAGGAGTAAATTGGGACAGTTTGTTTTATGGGAAAGATGTGGAAGAGAAATGGAGTACATTTCAAGGTGAAATTTTAAGAGTACAGAATCTTTATGTCCCTGTTCGGTTGAAAGGAAATAGTAAAAATTGGAAAGAGCCATGGTTTTCAAGGGAAATTGGACACTTGGTTCGGAAAAAGAGAGAGATCTACAATAATTATAGGCAGCATGGAGTAAAGGAGGTGCTTGAGGAGTATAAAGAATGTAAAAAGAATCTCAAGAAAGAAATTAGAAAAGCTAAAAGAAGATATGAGGTTGCTTTGGCAAGTAAGGTGAAAGTAAATCCTAAGGGTTTCTACAGCTATATTAATAGCAAAAGGATAACGAGGTGTAAAGTTGGTCCATTAGGGAGTCAGAGTGGACAGCTATCTGCAGAGCCAAAAGAGATGGGGGAGATATTGAACAATTTATTTTCTTCGGTATTCACTAAGGAGAAGGATATTGAATTATGTGAGGTAAGGGAAACTACTTGTTTCTGTAGAGTAGTTATGGAAACTATGAGGATCAAAGAAGAGGAAGTACTGACACTTTTGAGATATAAAAGTGGATAAGTCTCCAGGTCCGGACAGGATATTCCCTAGGACATTGAGGGAAGTTAGTGTAGAAATAGCAGGGGCTATGACAGAAATATTTCAAATGTCATTAGAAACGGGAATAGTGCCGGAGGATGGCGTACTGCGCATGTTGTTCCATTGTTTAAAAAGGGGTCTAAGAGTAAACCTAGCAATTATAGACCTGTTAGTTTGACGTCAGTGGTGGGCAAATTAATGGAAAGGATACTTAGAGATAATATATATAAGCATCTGGATAAACAGGGTCTGATTAGGAACAGTCAACATGGATTTGTGCCTGGAAGGTCATGTTTGACTAATCTTCTTGAATTTTTTGAAGAGGTTACTAGGGAAATTGATGAGGGTAAAGCAGTGGATGTTGTATACATGGACTTCAGTAAGGCCTTTGACAAGGTTTCTCACGGAAGGTTGGTTAAGAAGGTTCAATGGTTGGGGATTAACGGAGGAGTAGCAAGATGGATTCAACAGTGACTGAATGGCAGATGCCAGAGAGTAATGGTGGATGGTTGTTTGTCATGTTGGAGGCCAGTGACTAGTGGGGTGCCACAGGGATCTGTGTTTGGTCCACTGTTGTTTGTCATGTACATCAATGATCTGGATGATGGTGTGGTAAATTGGATTAGTAAGTATGCAGATGATACTAAGATAGGTGGGGTTGTGGATAATGAAGTAGATTTTCAAAGTCTACAGAGAGATTTATGCCAGTTGGAAGAGTGGGCTGAAAGATGGCAGATGGAGTTTAATGCTGATAAGTGTGAGGTGCTACATCTTGGCAGGACAAATCAAAATAGGACGTACATGGTAAATGGTAGGGAATTGAAGAATGCAGGTGAACAGAGGGATCTGGGAATAACTGTGCACAGTTCCCTGAAAGTGGAATCTCATGTAGATAGGGTGGTAAAGAAAGCTTTTGGTGTGCTGGCCTTTATAAATCAGAGCATTGAGTATAGAAGTTGGGATGTAATGTTAAAATTGTACAAGGCATTGGTGAGGCCAATTTTGGAGTATGGTGTACAATTTTGGTCGCCTAATTATAGGAAGGATGTCAACAAAATAGAGAGAGTACAGAGGAGATTTACTAGAATGTTGCCTGGGTTTCAGCAACTAAGTTACAGAGAAAGGGTTGAACAAGTTAGGGCTTTATTCTTTGGAGCGCAGAAGTTTAGGGGGGACTTGATAGAGGTCTTTAAAATGATGAGAGGGATAGACAGAGTTGACGTGGATAAGCTTTTCCCACTGAGAGTAGGGAAGATTCAAACAAGGGGACATGACTTGAGAATTATGGGACAGAAGTTTAGGGGTAACATGAGGGGGAACTTCTTTACTCAGAGAGTGGTGGCTGTGTGGAATGAGCTTCCAGTGAAGGTGGTGGAGGCAGGTTCGTTTTTATCATTTAAAAATAAATTGGATAGTTATATGGACGGGAAAGGTATGGAGGGTTATGGTCTGAACGCAGGTGTATGGGACTAGGGGAGAATACGTGTTTGGCACGGACTAGAAGGGTCGAGATGGCCTGTTTCCGTGCTGTAAATTGTTATATGGTTATATTTCAACTGTAATTCTTGAAATGAGAGAAGAGTTCCCATCTCATAAAGATCTCAGAATTTTTTGATTCCTGATCTTTCCCAATTTGTGAACGTTGTGTCAAAATAGATGGCTTGAACGAAGGATTGTTGGCAATTGATGAGAGAAGAGATACATTTCTCAGTTTAAGGGTTGACTTCACTTTTCTCCAGATTCGTAGGGTACTGTCGATAATCTGATTTTTCTCATATTGTGGTTTCTTCAAATTTATTGGAGAGAGAAGGATCGCGCCTATATTAAAAGGCGAGCAATCCTCTCTCTCCATTGGGGAGATCCAGTCCACCAATTTCTTTGGGTTTACATAGATGCCGTTTATGGATTCTATGTGTTTTATAATCCCAAATAAAGTTTGTGATCAGAGAATCAAGTTGTTTTTTTTTAAATTTCGGAAGGTAAATCGGTATTGATTGAAATAAGTACAGGATTTGTGGGAGGAAGATCTTTATGGCATTTATTCTGCCTATGAGAGACATCGGAAGTGTTTTCCAAAATTGAGTAAGGGCATTTAGTTTAGTAACTAAAGGAGGAAAGTTCGCTTGAAATAAAGAAGTGTATTTTCTCGTTACGTGAACACCAAGATATTTAAATTTTTCCGTAGCAATTCTGAAAGAGAATTTTAGGAGGTGTCGGCTCTTGAGGTTTTATTGTCATAATTTCACTTTTGTTCCAATTTATTCAATATCCTGAAAAGGAACCGAATTCTTCTATAAGATTTAATATACTTGGAATGCTAACTTGGGAATTGGTGATATAGATTAACACATCATCTGCATATAATCAATATGGGTAGAGCTGCGAAACACTAAGGGGCAGAAAACGCTAGTGGGTGTTGTGTACAGGCCACCTAACAGTAGTAGTGGAGTTGGGGATGGCAACAAATTAATTAAAACAGGAAATTAGAAATGCGTGCGACAAAGATAAAACAGTTATAATGGGTGACTTCAATTTACATATAGATTGGGTGAATCAAATTGGCAGAGGTGCTGAGGAAGAGGATTTCTTGGAATGTATGCGGGTTAGTTTTCTAAACCCAACATGTAGAGGAACCAACGAGAGAGCAGGCTATTCTAGACTGGGTATTGAGTAATGAAGAAGGGTTAGTTAGCAGTCTTGTTGTGCGTGGCCCCTTGGGCAAGAGTAATCATAATATGGTTGAGTTCTTCATTAGGATGGAGAGTGATATTGTTAATTCAGAAAAAAGGGTCCTGAACTTAAAGAAAGGTAACTTTGAGGGTATGAGACGTGAATTGGCCAAGATTGACTGGCAATTGATTCTTAAAGGGTTGATGGTGGATATGCAATGGAAGGCATTTAAAGACTGCATGGATGAACTACAACAATTGTTCATCCCAGGTACACAAAAATGCTGGAGAAACTCAGCGGGTGCAGCAGCATCTATGGAGCGAAGGAAATAGGCGACGTTTCGGGCCAAAACCCTTCTTCAGACTAATGGGGGGTGGGGGGGAGAAGGTAGGAAAAAGGGAGGAGGAGGAGCCCGAGGGCGGGGGTATGGGAGGAGACAGCTCGAGGGTTAAGGAAGGGGAGGAGACAGCAAGGGCTAGCAAAATTGGGAGAATTCAAGCCATCAGGACGCAAGCTGCCCAGGCGGAATATGAGGTGCTGTTCCTCCAATTTTCGGTGTTGCTCACTCTGGCAATGGAGGAGACCCAGGACAGAGAGGTCGGATTGGGAATGGGAGGGGGAGTTGAAGTGCTGAGGCACCGGGAGTTCAGGTAGGTTATTGTGGACTGAGCGGTGGTGTTCGGCGAAACGATCGCCCAACCTCCGCTTAGTCTCCCCGATGTTAATCAGCTGACATCTAGAGCAGCGGATGCAGTAGATGAGGTTGGAGGAGATGCAGGTGAACCCTTGTCGCACCTGGAACGACTGCTTGGGTCCTTGAATGGAGTCGAGGGGGGAGGTGAAGGGACAGGTGTTGCATTTCTTGCGGTTGCAACGGAAAGTGCCCGGGGAGGGGGTGGAACGGGAGGGAAGGGAAGAATTGACAAGGGAGTTGCGGAGGCAGCGGTCTTTGCGGAAGGCAGACATAGGGGGAGATGGGAAGATGCGGCGAGTGGTGGGGTCACGTTGGAGGTGGCGTAAATGGCGGAGGATTATTTGTTGTATTTGCCGGCTGGTAGGGTGAAAGGTGAGGACTTGGGGAACTCTGCCCTTGTTGCGAGTGCGGGGATGGGGAGAGAGAGCAGTGTTGCGGGGTATGGATGAGACCCTGGTGCAAGCCTCATCTATGGTGGCGGAGGGGAATCCCCGTTCCCTGAAGAACAAGGACATTTCCGATGCCCTGGTGTGGAACGTCTCATCCTGGGAACAGATGCGGCGTAGGCAGAGGAATTGGGAGTAGGGGATGGAGTCTTTACAGGGGGCAGGGTGGGAAGATGTGTAGTCCAGATAGCCATGTGAGTCAGTTGGTTTGTCGGTCAGAAGTCTGTCCCCTGCGATGGAGATGGTGAGGTCAAGGAATGGTAGGGAAGTGTCGGAAATGGTCCAGGTGTATTGGAGTGCCGGATGGAAGTTGGTGGTGAAGTGGATGAAGTCAGTCAGTTGTGTGTGGGTGCAGGAGGTGGCCCCAAAGCAGTCGTCAATGTAACGGAGGTAGAGGTCGGGGATGGGGCCCTGGTACGTACTGAACAAGGATTGTTCAATGTACCCGACAAAGAGGCAGGCGTAGCTGGGGCCCATGCGTGTGCCCATAGCTACGCCTTGTGTTTGGAGGAAATGGGAGGAGTCTAACGTAAAGTTGTTGAGGGTGCGGACCAACTCCGCTAGGCGGAGGAGAGTGTCAGTGGCTGGGTATAGGTTGCTCCTCTGGTCCAGGAAGAACCGGAGGGCTTTGAGGCCATCCTGGTGGGGGATGGAAGTGTAGAGTGACTGGACATCCATGGTGAAGATGAGGGGGTGAGGGCCTAGAGAGTGGAATGCGCGGAGGCGCCGGAGAGTGTCTGAGGTGTCTAGAACATAGGTGGGATATAGAAGCTGGGATGTAATGTTAAAATTGAGTATAGAAGCTGGGATATAATGTTAAAATTGTACAAGGCATTGGTGAGACCAAATCTGGAGTATGGTGTACAATTTTGGTCGCCCAATTATAGGAAGGATGTCAACAAAATAGAGAGAGTACAGAGGAGATTTACTAGAATGTTGCCTGGGTTTCAACTAAGTTACAGAGATAGGTTGAATAAGTTAGGTCTTTATTCCCTGGAGCGCAGAAGGTTAAGGGGGGACTTGATAGAGGTCTTTAAAATGATGAGAGGGATAGACAGAGTTGATGTGGACAAGCTTTTCCCTTTGAGAATAGGGAAGATTCCAACAAGAGGACATGACTTCAGAATTAAGGGACAGAAGTTTAGGGGGAATATGAGGGGGAACTTCTTTACTCAGAGAGTGGTAGCGGTGTGGAATGAGCTTCCAGTGGAAGTGGTGGAGGCAGGTTCATTGGTATCATTTAAAAATAAATTGGATAGGCATATGGATGAGAAGGGAATGGAGGGTTATGGTATGAGTGCAGGCAGGTGTGACTAAGGGGGAAAAAAGTTGTTCGGCACGGACTTGTAGGGCCGAGATGGCCTGTTTCCGTGCTGTAATTGTGATATGGTTATATGGTTATATGGGAAGGGATTTGACCAAGGGGGATAGTATGGAGTCAAGGTATGTGGAGATGAGTTCGGTGGGGCACGAACAAGCAGAGACAATGGGTCTGCCGGGAGAGCCGGGTTTGTGGATTTTGGGGAGAAGGTAAAAACGGGCCGGGTGGGGCTGGGGAACGATGAGGTTGGAGGCTCGGTCGGGCAGGGCTTGGGAATTGATGAAGTCGGTGATGGTGCTAGATATGGTGGCCTGGTGCTCGTCAGTGGGGTCATGGGCCAAGGGTAAATAGGAGGAGGTGTCCGAGAGTTGGCGCGTGGCCTCAGCTTTGTAGAGATCGGCGCGCCAGACTACCACGGCACCTCCCTTGTCGGCTGCTTTGATAACCCAATCTGGGTTTTTGCAGAGTGATTCAATGGCAGTGCGTTCAGGGGGGGAGAGATTGGAGTGAGACAGGGGAGTGGAGAAGTTGAGGCGGTTGACGTCGCGGCGGCAGTTCTGGATAAAGAGTTCCAGAGCCGGGACGTTACGAGAGGGGTTCCACGAGGAGGGGGTGCGTTGGAGACGGGAAAAAGGGTCATCGTTGGGTGGCGAGGACTCCTTCCCATGGAAGTACGCTGTGAGGAGGAGGCGACGGTAGAAGCGCTCCAAGTCATGGTGGGCGCGGAACTCATTGAGATGGGGACGGAGGGGGACAAAGGTAAGACCTCTGCTGAGGACAGACCGTTCGGTGTGGGAAAGGGGGAGGTCGGGGGGGATGGTGAACACCCGGCAGGGATGGGAGTTCGGGCCAGAGGAAGGCAGGTGGATGGACTGGGAACAGGGTGATGTGTAGGGGGGCGGGGGGGGTTGTGGGTGTTGGGGGGGGGGTGGTGGGGTGGTCAGGGGGTGGGGGATGAGAGGGCTGTAATGTGGGTGGGGAAGAGCGGGGGTGACATAGTTGGAGGGGGATGGGGGAGAGTCAGTGGAACAGCCACTGAGGTTAGCAAGGCTGGGCAGACGGGCACTAGGACCCAGTGCAGTTAAGCCCAGGAGAGTGGGAGTGAGCAGCGTGGAGGCTTCAGGCCCAGTGCAGAGTCCAGGCTCCAGGTAAGGCGACGGCTGTGGGTTGCTGGAGGGGGGGTGGAGTGGCGCGGGTCACCGGACCTGACGGTCGGAGTCCAGTGGTGCAGGTCACCGGACCCGGTGGTCGGAGTCCAGTGGTGCGGGTCACCGGACCCGGTGGTCGGAGTCCAGTGGCGCGGGTCAACGGACCCAACGGTCGGAGTCCCGTGGCAGTTGAGTCGGGGTCCGCGGGCCATGCGTGGGAGGTCCCAGTGGGTGGATAGTCGGTGGGGCGGCATGCGTCGGCCATAGCGGTGGGGCGGCGAGATGAGTCGGGTGCGTAGCGGTGGCCATGTTGGGGGAGCCCCGGTCCGGCGGCGATACCGGGTAGGTCGGGTTCGGCGGCGATGCCGGGTAGGTCATCCCAGTTTGGCAATAGAATAAATCAGGGAAGGTAGTGCATCCGTGGATAACAAGGGAAATCAGGGATAGTATCAAAACAAAAGATGAAGCGTACAAATTAGCCAGAAAAAGCAGCCTACCTGAGGACTGGGAGAAATTCAGTCCAGCAGAGGAGGACAAAGGGCTTAATTAGGAAAGGGAAAATAGATTATGAAAGAAAACTGGCAGGGGACATAAAAACTGACTTTATAGGTATGTGAAGAGAAAGAGATTACTTAAAACAAATGTAGGTCCCTTGCAGTCAGAAACAGGTGAATTGATCATGGGGAACAAGGACATGGCAGACCAATTGAATAACTACTTTGGTTCCGTCTTCACTATGGAAGACATAAATAATCTGCCAGAAATAGCAGGGGACCAGGGATCAAATGAGATGGAGGAACTGAGTGAAATCCAGGTTAGCCGGGAAGTGGTATTAGGTAAATTGAATGGATTAAAGGCCGATAAATCCCCAGGGCCAGATAGGCTGCATACCAGAGTACTTAAGGAAGTAGCCTGAGAAATAGTGGATGCATTAGTGATAATTTTTCAAAACTCTTTAGATCCTGGAGTAGTTCCTGAGGATTGGAGGGTAGCTAATGTAACCCCACTTTTTAAAAAGGGAGGGAGAGAGAAAACGGGGAATTACAGATCAGTTAGTCCAACATCGGTAGTGGGGAAACTGCTAGAGTCAGTTATTAAAGATGGGATAGCAGCACATTTGGAAAATGGTGAAATCATTGGACAAAGTCAGCATGGATTTAAGAAAGGTAAATCATGTCTGATGAATCTTATAGAATTTTTCGAGGATGTAACTAGTAGAGTGGATAAGGGAGAACCAGTGGATGTGTTATATCTGGACTTCCAGAAGGCTTTCGACAAGGTCCCACATAAGAGATTAGTATACAAACTTAAAGCACATGGTATTAGGGGTTCAGTATTGGTGTGGATAGAGAACTGGATGGCAAACAGGAAGCAAAGTGTAGGAGCAAACAGGTCCTTTTCAGAATGGCAGGCAGTGACTAGTGGGGTACCGCAAGGCTCAGTGCTGGGACCCCAGCTATTTACAATATATATTAATGACTAGACCAAGTGCAGACCCATTAGGTCTGTTCCCCCAACGTGCGGTTGTGGGGGGGGAGGCAGCATGCAGCATCACACACACTAACTATCCCCCGCACACATGCTAATTGCCCCCCTTGATATTATATTAATATTATTAATTTGCTCCTTTTACCCCATAACCACCCTATCTACTGACGCATAGCCCCCAACTTGCAGTCACATCTAGAGAGGGGGGCCGGGGGTAGAGAGTGAGGACAGAGAGAGAAGGGGCAGAGTCAGAGAGAGAGGCAGAGACAGAGGGGCAAGAGGGAGAGGGGGTGTGGAGGGGAGGAGAGAAGAGGGAGGGGAGGGGTGAGGGGGGAAAGATGGCGGAGGGGGGGGGAGAGAGGGAGGGGAGGAGAGAGAGAGAGAGTGGAGGGAGAGGAGGGGGGGAGAGTGTGAGGGGTAGAGAGAGGGGGGTGCTGAGAGGGGGGTGAGGGGGACGAGGGGGGGAGCAGGGAGGAGGATGGAGGGTGGAGGGAAGAGGGTAGGGGCTGTGGAGGGGAAGGTGGTTTAGGGGAGGGGAGGGTGGGGGAGGGGATTGAGGGGAGGAAGGGGAGGAAGGGGGGAGAAAAAAGAGGGAGAGAGAGAGAGGGGGGGAGGAGGGGGGGTAGAGTGTGGGGGAGATGTGGGGGGAGAGAGGGGGTGCTGAGGGGGTGAGGGGAGGGGAGGGGGGAGAGGTGGTGAGAGGGGAAGGGGAGGGGGGGAAGGGGTAGGGGGTGTGGATGGGGGGGGAGGGTGGGGGAGGGGTTGGGGGGGAGGAGTGGGTGGCGAAAAGCAGAGCGGAGAGAGAGGGGGGAGGGGAGGGGGGAAGCGGGAGCGGGGGAGGTGGGGAGGGGGGGGGGGGAGGGAGGGAGAGGGGAGGAGGGGGGGGAGAGAGAGGAGGGAGAGAGAGGAGGGGAGAGAGAAAGAGTGCCTTTTTACTTCAACCCAAACGTCCCAAACAACCATTTGCAGGCAGTGCCTTTTTACTTCAAACCAACCATATTTTCATTTTTCAAACCACATTAAGGGCACTCAGTTGAGTAGACATATGTTCAGTGTTATTCAGAGCTCAGAGAGACGTGACCTCCATCTTGCAGAGACTGATTGAGGCACACCACTTCTGGTTTTATAGTCCCTCCCCCTCCCTCCAGCAGGGGCAGCAGAGAGAATGGTGAATTTTTTAAAAACATTAATATCTCTCTGATTTTTCATCGATGGGAAAAATCCTCTGGTCCAGGAAGGCAGACGTGGGCTCTGAGCGAGGTGGCCAAAAATGACGGCTGTAGGTGGTGGCGTTCTCTCGGAAATCGCAGCACCGTGGGCCAAAAGTTTGGCAGATGCAGTATAATGTGGATAAATGTGAGGTTATCCACTTTGGTGGCAAAAACAGGAAAGCAGACTTAAATCTAAATGGTGGCCGATTAGGAAAAGGGGATATGCAATGAGACCTGGGTGTCATGGTACACCAGTCATTGAAAGTAGGCATGCAGGTGCAGCAGGCAGTGAAGAAAGCGAATGGTATGTTAGTATTCATAGCAAAAGGATTTGAGTGTAGGAGCAGGGAGGTTTTACTGCAGTTGTACAGGGTCTTGGTGAGACCACACCTGGAGTATTGCGTACAGTTTTTGTCTACAAATCTGAGGAAAGACATTCTTGCCATAGTGGGAGTACAGAGAAGGTTCTCCAGACTAATTCCTGGGATGTCAGGACTTTCATATGAAGAAAGATTGGATAGACTCGGCTTCTACTCGCTAGAATTTAGAAGATTGAGGGGGGATCTTATAGAAACTTACAAAATTCTTAAGAGGTTGCACAGGCTAGATGCAGGAAGATTGTTCTCGATGTTGGGGAAGTCCAGGACAAGGGGTCACAGTTTGAAGATAGAGGGGAAATCCTTTA
Organism: Leucoraja erinaceus; assembly: GCF_028641065.1. Lineage (NCBI taxonomy): Eukaryota > Metazoa > Chordata > Chondrichthyes > Rajiformes > Rajidae > Leucoraja > Leucoraja erinaceus. Next base: position 4,413 of record NW_026576159.1, on the reverse strand, counting down.
GGACCGAGATGAGAAAAACATTTTTCACACAGAGAGTGGTGTATCTCTGGAACTTTCTGCCACAGAAGGTAGTTGAGGTCAGTTCATTGGCTATATTTAAGAGGGAGTTAGATGTGGTCCTTGTGGCTAAAGGGATTAGGAGGTATGGAGAGAAGGCAGGTACAGGATACTGAGTTTGATGATCAGCCATGATCATATTGAATGGCGGTGCAGGCTTGAGGGGCCGAATGGCCTACTCCTGCACCTATTTTCTATGTTTCTATGTAATCATATTTTATTATTGGAGTATTTAGTGTTGTAGCCATGAATATTCGGATGTACTCTTATACTTTCCGCCAAAGGTTCAATCGCAAGGGCAAATAACGGATGATAACGCACAATACTGGCTATTGCCCCTGGATAGCTGAAATTTAGGTGCGAGTATATGATTAGTCAGTATTCTGGCAGTCGGCTTATCATATAACAATTTTATCCATGAAATAAAATGTTCTCCCAACTGGAATTTTTGCAATACTGTAAAAAGATATTGCCATTTTATTTGATCAAATGCTTTTTCTGCATCTAATGCAATAATTGATGTCTTCTTTTATCGTTCTCTGTGAGTACATTATGTTAAACAGGTGTCTCAAATTATTAGGCGAGTGTCTCTTGGGTATAAACCCAGTTTGATCAGAGTGTATTAGTTTATTAACGTATTTACTTAATCTTCCTGCCAGAGCTTTAGCTAATATTTTCTGGTCTGTATTTAACAGGGCAATTGCTCTGTATAATCCCGGACCTTCCAGATCTTTATCTTTTTGGGGTATAAGTGTAATAGTTGATTCGGCTTGGGTTTGTGGTAGCGTCAGTTCTTTAAATGCGTGTATATAAAGGTTATGTAAATGCGGGGAGATTATCTTGTAAAATCTTTTATAAAATTCATTACTAAACCTGTCTGGGCCTGGTGTTTTAACATTCTTTAATGAATTGATATCGTCTCTTCTATTTCTTTAATTGAAATCTGTGCTCCTAATTCTTCTCGTTCCACCGCATTAACTGTCAGAAGATTACAGTTATTAAGAAAGTTTGTAGTTTTTCTAATTTCTGTTGATGTTTTGGATGTATATAAGTTTTGATAGAATTGGGCAAATCTTTCGTTAATGTCTCTTGGAAGTGTAAACAATTCACCTTTATCGGATCTGATATTTTGAATAGTATGGTCCTTTTCCACTTTTCTCCACTGGCGTGCTAGAGGTTTGTGTGGTTTGTCGCCAAATTCAAATTTTTCCTGTTTAGTAATTTGAAATAATCTGATAACTCTTGCAGAGAGAGTTTGATTTAGCTTGAATCTTATTATGTTTATCCATAGACGGATCTGTCACATTTTCTGAGTTTTCATAGAGGTTTTTCTAGTTGCAATTGTTCCATCCTATTCTTTTTGTTTTGATATGCTTGATATGAAATGATAGAACCTCTAATAAAAGCCTTAAAAGATTCCCATAATAACGAGGGCAAAATACCTGGAGTATCATTGGTCTCAAAAAATAATTCCATCTTACGCGTCCAGTTCCTGACCAGCACATAGCAACATGGCTCAATATTAGATGAAACTTTGACCGTTTGCTCCTCACCATATGCAGCCTTGACCTGTGAATGAGAAGTTCGCAAAGCACGGGTTAAAGTTAATGCATAGGATGTCATTTCCTCAGTCATCGGGTGGAAATGAACCGTTGCAGGGGCATGGTCATACCATGGCGTCCATAAAGGTCGACCATATATGATTTCCGCAGGCGTTAGTCGTGCCGTACTAGAAGGAGTGGTCCGTATCCTGAAAAAGAGCTACAGGAAGCAGTTTTAACCATGATAAGCCAGTCTGTGCCGCTAATTTTGCTAATTTGGTTTTCAAAGTCTGATTTGCCCGTTCCACCAATCCGGTGGCCTGAGGGCGATACGCTGTTGATGTATCTGTAATTTTTGGCACATTTCTTTGTTTACTGCAGCAATAAAATGAGGACCATTAACTGAACTTAAACGCGCAGGAACACCGAATCGCGGTATGATTTCGCCTAACAATATTTTTACAATGGTAGTCAGTGGTCAGTGGTCGGGCATGCTTCAATCCATTTACTGAAAACATCGACAATTACAAGAACATACTTATAACACTGACATATTTTCAACTCAATGTAGTCCATTTGCAAGGTCTCAAAGGGACCTGCTGGTAAAGGGGTCTTACCTGGTTCACAGGGCAAGCCCTTATCTGGATTATGCTGCTGGAAAATCAGACATCGCTGGCTGATACATTGGGACAAGTCCAGAAGTTTCGGATGCCACCAGATCTCTAAAAGCATATCACTTACAGCCTTGGCCCCACACTGAGTTGCAAAGTGTACACATTCAATAACCCACAACGCAAGCTCGTCAGACATACAAGTCTGTCCGGCAGGCATAACCTATAAGCTAGTGACAGGATCGTACACACAACCCTGGTCCTGCCACAGCTGTTTTACATGTGCAGGAGCGTCCTCCTGCATTTAAAGTACTTCCTGGATGGTAGGCATTCCTTTTTTCAAGGGAGACTTATTCCTAGTAGAATTTTTAGTCTGCCTCATCATGTGGGGCACAACAATTTGGTGACTCCAAAAAGCTTTCTTAGTTGCCTCGTTGGCAAGGCAATTTCCTGTGTCTCTGGGTGCTTTGGCCTATAGTATGGGATGGAGAGGCTGCAGCACTAATTTTGGTTTCATATCCAATGCCTTTGATATATCGATTGGCTGCTGGAGAGTGAGGCCCACGACTGCCAACATAAGCTGTAATCGATCCTCATTGTTACCTGCCCCTGGGTGCACCACCTATAGGGCTACGTGGTTGTCATAGGTTAAGTGAACCAAGAATCTGGTATATTCAATTGCTGTTAATACTTGCTGAAGTAGTGCCAATAAATCTCTGGAATCGGCGTGATATACAGATATCATTTTTCTTAAAAATTCAATGAAAGCTTGTGGATTCTGATTCTTATTAGGCACTCCCAACAAAATTGCCATCATCTCATGTGGTTTCCACGGCAGCCACACATTATTCATGGCTGTTTCGCCGTTGTCTTGTTGGTTGGGTGGAGGAGGCATTAGGGCTCTGGGGTTAGGGGCCGTTCTGATAGGATATTGGTGCCAGGAGGATGCTTTCTTATTCCGTCTATTTCAGCACTTTCTCCTGGTGTTTCTGGGGTTTGGCTTTCTCAGCCAAGTGCTCCCTTCTACAGTCCCAACTGTGTGACCTCCTTTCCTCCGGTCCTTCTTCAAGTTCAAGTTCAAGTGAGTTTATTGTCATGTGTCCCTGATAGGACACTGAAATTCTTGCTTTGCTTCAGCACAAAAACAGATCAGTGTGTCCATATACCACAATATAAATATATACACATATAAACAAATAAACTGATGAAGTGCAAATAGCAGATAATGGGCCACCAATAATCAGAGTTTTGTCCGAGCCAGGTTTAATGATGGCTGTGGGGAAGTAGCTATTCCTGAACCTGGTTGTTGCAGTCTTCAGGCTCCTGTACCTTCTACCTGAAGGTAGCAGGGAGATGAGTGTGTGGCCAGGATGGTGTGGGTCTTTGGTGATACTGCCAACCTTTTTGAGGCAGCGACTGCGATAAATCCCCTCGATGGAAGGGAGGTCAGAGCCGATGATGGACTGCGCAGTGTTTACTACTTTTTGTAGTCTTTTCCTCTCCAGGGCGCTCAAGTTGCCGAACCTAGCCACGATGCATGCTCTCTACTGTGTACCTGTAGAAGTTAGAGAGAGTCCTCCTTGACAAACCAACTCTCCGTAATCTTCTTAGGAAATAGACATGCTGATGAGCTTTCTTGATAATTGCATTAGTGTTCTCGGACCAGGAAAGATCTTCAGAGATGTGCACGCCCAGGAATTTGAAGCTCTTGACCCTTTCAACCATCAACCCGTTGATATAAACGGGACTGTGGGTCCCCATCTTACTCCTTCCGAAGTCCGCAATCAGTTCCATGGTTTTGCTGGTGTTGAGGGCCAGGTTATCGCGCTGGCACCATATGGACAGTTGCTCGATCTCTCATCTATACTCTGACTCATCCCCATCAGTGATACGTCCCACAACAGTGGTGTCGTCAGCGAACTTGATGATGGAGTTCGCACTGTGACCGGCTACGCAGTCATGAGTATAGAGTGAGTACAGCTCAGCCTTGAGGTGCTCCCGTGCTGATTGTTATCCTTGTTGCGCCTGGTCTCTAGACTGGGACCTAGTATGCCATGCTACGGGGTCTGAAAACTGGGGCTTCTTCTTCCTCTTGGATCAGACGCCTGAGGTGGATGCACTGTCGGTCCCTGACTCTGCCTTGGGTAAACGTGGGTAAATTCCTGGAGCTTGGACTGTGGTGTGGGTGGAGCTTGACCCGGGGG
>NW_026576158.1:170000-173151 GCF_028641065.1 Leucoraja erinaceus | reverse complement strand
TCTATGTATTTTTATGTCTATTTATTATTTTTTAAACTGCACACTGGAATGGACACTGGTTCGAGCAACGTCATTGTTTGTTTCCTCTGGGATGTGGATACTCAGGAAAATGCAATAAAGATATACATGACAATCACAAGTACAATATAATTACGAGTTCACAATTCCTCACTTTCTATCCACAGCGAATTCTCCATTAGTCAGTCCCCCTATGTCACCCCCTAGCAAGGGAATGATTTAATCTATCAGCACAGAGCTGCCCCACCTCCTCTTCCCACCTGCCTGTCCTATCTCATCGGACGTATAACCTAAATATTCGTTCCCTAGGATCAGGAATCCCCCTGCAGGCCATGTATCTGTAATCCCAATGATTCATATCTACCAATCTCTAACTGATTCTAAAAAACATCATCCACTTTACTACTGATACTCGTGCATTTCATATATATTCGAGGTTGAATAAATTTTATCCCAAACGTCTCTCCCAGATGCGATAAATGTTTGTTTCAAAACGCTAATATAACACAATTCATTTTGTAGGATGTACAAAGTTGAATAAATTTTTGGAGTGATATATTTGATATATTTACAAAGCTTTTCAAGTCAAGAATAGAACCCAAAAACGAATGTATTATATTTGGAATAATAGGAGAAGGATACCAAATTTAAATAAAGACCAAAAATGTTTTTTTTTAAATTAATGGGTTAATAATTGGAAAGAAATTGATACTTAAATTTCGAAAAATACAACCATACCAACTGTTAAAATGTGGATTAGGAATATGATGGACATAGCACGCCTCGAAGAAATGAGACTCCGACTACTAGATAAATATGACCCAATTCTTAAGGAGTTGGTCTCCTTTCATCGATTTTTGGGAATCATGTGATACCGTAAAGATTGCTGATTTCCAGTTCATGACGTGGATAGATCTACATCTCCGAATACCATTTTGAAAAAGTTCTCTTTTAAGGGGCCTTCTCTTCTATTTCTACGTTCTACTTTGTTTATTTTTATTTTTATTTTTATATACACACGTCCGTTTTTTCTACTCTCTACCATCCATTTTTCCACTTTTTCCTCGTTCTATTGTATTATTTTCTTGTCTTGCTTACTTCCCTGTCATAATATAAAACTAGAGGTTGTACATAGAATGGATTACGGTACGACATAGTTGGCACCTAAAATAAGTTCCACTGTACTGTTTTGTACTGTATTAACTTCTAATAAAATAAACAAAACGAAAAATCTTCAAAAAAAACAAAAAAACTTTCTCCATTTACTCGTTTTCTTTCTTCACACACTATATATTTCACATCTTTCTATCCTTTACTATCTAACTTCTTTTACTTATTCTAATCTTTTTCAATGTAACAAAAAAAAAGAAGTTGTACATAAAATGTGTCTGAAAATGAATATATATGATTGTACTTACTTCTAATAAATAAAATATAAAAATAAAAAACTTCTAATAAATAAAACAAAAACAAAAAAAAGTATATATATTATAGTGTACCGTAATTATATATATATATAAACATTTAATCTGTTGCTCGCCTCATCTTTCACATCGTTTTCTATCCACTTAGACATAACCCACCTGTCACTTCGTGAGCTTTCTTCCACGTCAAATCTGGTGTTTTTCTTAACGTTTCCTATACTATCTTTTCCTTTAACTCTATTTTTTTTTTTCCAATTTGTCTCTTCCCCCTCACCTCAGTTTTAAACCCACCCGTGTAGCAGTGTCCAACCTGCCTGCCCGAACTGCTGGTCCCCCGCTCTGCTAAGGTGCACCCCTCACTTTTTGTAACATTCATTCACCCTTACCCCCAAAACATTTTCCCAGTGGTCTAAGAATCTAAATCCCTGCCTCCTGCACCAGTTCCTCTGCCAGACATTCAGGTCCCCCGTATCTCCCTGTTCGTGCCCTCGCAGCACGAGGAACGGGAAGCAACCCGGAGATAAACCCACCTGGAGGTCCTGCTTTTCAGCCCAGTCTTCTCCGAGCTCGCTGAAGTCACGCTGTAGAATATCTTTCTTCTTCTTTCCCGACATCGTTTGTACCCACATGCATGACCACTTCCGGCTGCTCACCTTCACCCTTGAGGATGCTCTGCAATCGGTCCGTGCCCGTCCTGGAGCCTGGCACCAGGGAGACAATACACCATCCTGCTGCCAGTCCCCGACTGCCACGGCTCTGCCTGACGTCTGCCTCTTCGGCATTTGGACTTGCAGACCTTGGCCCCACGCACCGAATGGCAGAGTCTTCTGTCCGACAGCTTCCAAGAGGGTGAACCTGTTTTCAACAGGGTACTCCCCCAGGGTCTCTGTACGCTAAGCTTCCTTCTCTCTTCCGGTATCTTCGGTGTGACGATCTCGCTGTAGTCCCGCGCGCAGAAAACTCTCCGTTTTTGCCCGGATGATCCTGAGTTCATTCAGTTGCCTCTGCAGTGCCCCAACACAGCCCTTCAGGAGCTGAACGTTGGACACACTGTTCACCAAGTTGTAGGCAGCCGAGGCACCAGCAATGTCCCTGACCTCTCACGTTCCCGCCAGCATCACCTGAATCATTTTACCTGCATTTCTTCACTGCTTCTCAAACCTCTCCAATTTTTTGGAGTAGTCTCCTACCTCAGCCTGCTCGGCGAAGACTCTCGAGCCACAGACTCGCACCTTTCTCAAAGGGCACTTCCCTCGAAAGGCCGCTCCCCATTTCAGCCAATCCTTGTTAAATGACCTGCTCCAGAAAAAAACACTGACCAACTCCGCAAGAGATTACCTTCTCTGTAAATCCCCGCACTGACCCCTTCACATGCTGCTCCTCTGCCGACCTTGAAGGTATGTGTTTGCCGGCAGGCCCCGACCGGTTTTTTAAATCACTCGATCCTGAAAAACACGGAAGTGCCCCTGTCCCACTTAGGAAACCTAAACGGAAACCTCTGGAGACTTTTGCACCCCACCCAAGGTTTCCGTGCGGTTCCCGGAGGTTGCAGGTGGTTTGCCGGAGGTTGCCAAGTAGTGGAAGCCGGTGGGGAGGGACTGACAAAAACCACCGTGAAAACCTCCGGTAACCGTACAGAAACCTTGGGAAACATGAAGTGTTGTATAGAGAAATTGATTAGGAAAAGTGCAGCAGGCCCTTGATCATTT
>NW_026576158.1:145000-167500 GCF_028641065.1 Leucoraja erinaceus | reverse complement strand
TGTACGAATAAGAAATTGACAATATACGTCAAACGCAACACGATAAAACTGCCCGAGATGGCCATGAGTAAAATTATGGACTTTCTTCTGCTCTCCATCTCCGAGTCGCCCTGTTTGTCGCTGTTGCTCTGGGCTCGGAGTCTGCTGCGTGCTTTACTGGCCACGAGAATGTATCTAACGGTAAGAAAATTGAGCAGCAAAATTAGGACGAAGGGGAGACATGGGTTTAACATAAGATGGAGCCACTCGTAAAATCTCCAAGCAGCTAGAGTATAAAACATTTCCTTCAGGTTGCAATACCAAGCGACGTTATTGATGATATACATAGGCTCGTATGCGAAGAAAAGAGGAATGTTCTTCAAACAGTCGAGAATCCAGATGGTTGCTATACATAACGGCTGCCGCTGTTTTTCTCGGTGCAGTACCTCAACTTCAGTTTCTGGCAGCATATAGCGATGAATCGATCAAAGGTGAACGCGACCGTCAACCAGGCGGAAGCGTCTTTGGAAATCCAACTGAGCACTATAATTAGACTGCAGGCCGGGGTGGTGGAGAGAATGCTGCCCGAGAAATAAATGGCCCGAAGACGGCTGAGTATCACAGCGGTAACAATGACCAGAACATCCGCCACCGCCATGAACAACAGGTAGCGAGTGATACACTTCGAGAGGCCGCGCATTCCATGCGACAGAATCACAATTGTCGTCAGGTTCGCTGCAATAAAGAAGGGAGACTTCGGGTGAACATAGAACATAGAACATAGATGCATGCGTAGGCCATTCGGCCCTTCGAGCCTGCACCGCCATTCAATATGATCATGGCTGATCATCCAACGCAGTATCCCATCCCTGCCTTCTCTCCTGATCCCTTTAGCCACAAGGGCCACATCTAACTCCCTCTTCAATATAGCCAATGAACTGTGGCCTCAACTACCTTCTGTGACAGAGAATTCAACGGATTCGCCACTCTCTGAGTGGAAAAAATGTTTTTCTCATCTCGGTCCTAAAAGATTTCCCCATTATCCTTAAACTGTGACCCTTTGTTCTGAACTTCCCCAACATCGGGTACAATCTTCCTGTCCAACCCCTTAAGAATTTTGTAAGTTTCTATAAGATCCCCCCTCAATCTTCTAAATTCTAGCGAGTACAAGCCGAATCTATCCAGTCTATCTTCATATGAAAGTCCTGATATCCCATGAATCAGTCTGGTGAACCTTCTCTGGACTCCCTCTATGGCAAGAATGTCTTTCCTCATTAGGGCCATTTAATCCACACTAGAAGCAAGGGGGAGTTCCCGACCTAGTCCTTGGCCCCGACATCGGGTACAATCTTCCTGCATCTAGCCTGTCCAACCCCATACGAATGGTGTACGTTTTTATAAGATCCCCCCTCAATCTTCTAAATTCTAGCGAGTACGAGCCGAGTAAATAATAATCAGCCGACAACTGTGCCAACTAACCCTACAACATACCTGTATTTAATGCATTTACATTATCCGGCGTTTGAAATCTATCGTATCACCTGTTTCACATTCGCAGTCTAAAGAAGGTACTCGATCCGAAACGTCACCCACCGATTCCTGTTCTTCAGAGCAGCAATCGGACCGCCTGAGTTACTCAGACATTTCTGTCTATCCTCGCCTTCGTACTAAATCGCTTTCCACGCATGTAATGTGCGTGTAGTTTCTCAGAACCATAAATCATTTGCTCTTCAACTGGCAATCAACATTGGCAAGTATGCCATTCTACAATGTGGTGCCCCAGAATTAAGTTGGTTTGCAGTGCAGTGAGGAGCTAAAATAGTTTAGACCACAGCACAACTGCCATAGCTGAACAAGCTACGTGGAAATGTATTCAGCAAACAATATATAGATACCGGGACGCAAGCACAAGCCTCCACGTGGCGCATCTCGGGCAATGCTAATGACAGGAACTGTATAGTATAATGTGGATAAATGTGAGGTTATCCACTTTGGTGGCAAAAACAGGAAAGTAGATTATTATTTGAATGGTGGCCGATTAGGAAAGGGGGAGATGCAACAAGACCTGGGTGTCATGGTACACCAGTCATTAAAAGTAGGCATGCAGGTGCAGCAGGCAGTGAAGAAGGCGAATGGTATGTTAGCATTCATAGCAAAAGGATTTGAGTATAGGAGCAGGGAGGTCCTACTGTAGTTGTACAGGGTCTTGGTGAGACCACACCTGGGGTATTGCGTACAGTTTTGTCTCCAAATCTGAGGAAGGACATTATTGCCATAGAGGGAGTACAGAGAAGGTTCACCAGACTGATTCCTGGGATGTCAGGACTTTCACGTGAAGAAAGACTGGATAGCCTCGGTTTGTACTCGCTAGAATTTAGAAGATTGAGGGGGGATCTTATAGAAACTTACGAAATTCTTAAGGGGTTGGACAGGCTAGATGCAGGAAATTGTTCCCGATGTTGGGGAATTCCAGAACAAGAGGTCACAGTTTAAGGATAAGGGGGAAAGGCGTGATATAGAACATGTCCGGACACGAGAAAGCAGAAGATATAGATACCGATTACATGTCCTTACCATCTGAAGCAACACCATGGATATCAGACGCTTCACCGCAATGATTCGTTAATGAGGAACAAACGGCAGGTCAACAACAATGAACATTTTCCAAAAAAACAGAGGGAGAGTCAACGATTGGCGAAGAAGGGGAAACAATTCACATCCAAGGACAGCACGCGGTCACAACTCTCGCAACAAGCATACGCCAGCTGAATAACTCAATCGGAAAGCAGCAGAAAACGGGTAAATACTGGGGAAATGCGACAATTCAAAGTATTCAGGGCTTCATCTGTAGGAAGTTGCAGCTGGTTTATACCGAAGAGAGACACATGATGCAGAAGGAACTCAGCGGACCAGGGAACATCTCTGCATGAGGATGTTTAAGGATAAGGGGGAAATCTTTTAGGACTGAGATGAGAAAAATATTTTTTACACAGAGAGTGGTGAATCTGTGGAATTCTCTGTCACAGAATGTAGTTCAGGCCACAGTTCATTGGCTGTATTTAAGAGGGAGCTAGGCGTGGCCCTTGTGGCTAAAGGGATCAGGGGGTATGGAGAGAACGCAGGTACAGGATACTGAGTTGGATGATCAGCCATGATCATATTGAATGGCGGTGCAGGCTCGAATGGCCGAATGGCCTACTCCTGCACTTATTTTCTATGTTTCTATGTTTGTATGAAAGGAATAGGCGACATTTCGGGTCGGAGCCCTTCTTCAAACTGTTTTTCTTTTACACGGCAATGTGTTAGAACAAGGGTTCCGTCCTGTAACATAGAAAAACGTGCAAACTCCACACAGACATCGCGCATAATCAGGATCGATCCCGGGTGTTTGGCGCCACATGGCGGCAACTCACGCTGCTGTGCCACCCCAGATAACCAAATAATTTATCTGGTTATGATATACGGCAGCCGTAATTTGTACCACCCCCTGGAAAATAGATATAGTTACCGTCGGCTTTGATATCAGCATCGAACAGCACGCAAAGACATAAGAGAAATACCGCGTTATCCTGATCGCCGACAACGTTAAGCGGAAACAAGAGATAAACAAATAATTAAAAATAGTGGTGGAGGCAGGGGATTTGGGGAGAAGGCAGGAACGGGGTACTGATCGTGGATGGTCGGACAAGATCACATTGAATGGCGGTGCTGGCTCGAAAGGCCGAATGGCCTCTACTCCTGCACCTATTGCACCTGACTGATTCCTGGGATGTCAGGACTTCCACATGAAGAAAGACTGGATAGACTCGGTTTGTACTCGCTCGAATTTAGAAGATTGAGGGGGGGATCTTATAGAAACGTACAAAATTCTTAAGGGGTTGGACAGGCGAGATGCAGGAAGATTGTTCCCGATGTTGGGGAAGTCCAGAACAAAGGGTCATAGTTTAAGGATAAGGGGGGAAATCTGTTAGGGCCGCGATGAGGAAAACGTTTTTTTTCACACAGAGAGTGGTGAATCTCTGGAATTCTCTGCCGCAGAGGTAGTTGAGGCCACAGTTCATTGGCTATATTTAAGAGGGAGTTAGATGTGGCCCTTGTGGCTAAAGGGATCAGGGGGGTATGGAGAGAAGGCAGGGACAGGATACCGAGTTGGATGATCAGCCATGATCATATTGAATGGCGGTGCAGGCTCGAAGGGCCGAATGGCTACTCCTGTACCTATTTTCTATGTTTCTATGTTTCTATTGTCTATCGTCTAAAGGCGATAGACAAGCACGGGAGGGTAAATAAGCATCGAATCTGTAGATATGAAGGTCCACGAATATGATAACTCGGCAATAATTCAGTACCCTCGATGGCATGATACATTTACCGCCAATATATTATAACAACATTCCAAATAATTGCACGAGGCAGCGGCTCAGGTAACATCTGCAGAGAGAAATAACACGTTCTTGTTCCGACCGTTCCATATACTCTGAAGAAAGGTCCCGACCAGAACCGTTCTCTGTCCATTTCCTTCCACAGATGTTTCCAACCGGCCCATTGATTTCTTGGTTAAAGCTTCTCCGATATCTGCACTCTTTGCAGTCCCTAAAATTAAATCAATTTACGCCAGAAAATGCTGCTCCCGGCTTTCATTTGAATCGAAGAAGAAGGGTTTCGGCCCGAAACGTCGCCTATTTCCTTCGCTCCATGGATGCTGTTGCACCCGCTGAGTTTCTCCAGCATTTGTGTGTACCTCCGATTTTCCAGCATCTGCAGTTCCTTCTTAAACAAGGAGGATGGGGCAACAGGCAGGGAAATCGTAAAGTATGTCCATGAGAGGAAAACGAATCGTTGAAAGGTTTCAGATCAACAGTTAAATTGAAAATACCTTGAAAGCAGAAAGCATAAATTAAATGAGTGTTTCAATGATACACAGAGAGCAAGTGTCAAATTTCCTTGAGACCGGTCACGTTACTCAAGCCGGATTTTAGGCGAATAAATCAATGAACTAGCTGTGGAGAATCCTAGCACAGGAGCGGTAGCACCGCAAAGAATCTGGAAAGGAAAAATTAACACAGAAAAACATTGTAATCGTCAACTCAGCGCGGAGGGGTCTCTAACGTCCACTACGCGCGTTTAGCACTTCAAACGTCTACCTGGAACTCCGAAGGCTGCAAGAACTGAATAATAGATGGCAAAGACCAGGCCATTTCCGGGTGCGTGCATTCTCCCTGATATGCTCGCAGGCCACAGGTGTATGCCGAGCACGAGAGCACATCTATTTATACCAGGGTTTAACGGTAATTAGGTTGCACCGTCATGGTCGTTAGTTACAGTCTCATGAACAAACAAGTAAAAGGACGCATTTTTACGTTTATATTAATTAATATAAGGCACGGAAAGTAGTGAGACCACAGTTTACAGTTGAATCGAGATGAGAAGAACTTTTTTCACACAGAGAGTGGTGAATCTCTGAAACTCTCTGCCACAGAGGGTAGTTGAGGCCAGTTCATTGGCTATATTTAAGAGGGAGTTAGATGTGGCCCTTGTGGCCAAGGGGATCAGAAGGTATGGAGAGAAGGCAGGTACGGGATACTGAGTTTGGATGATCAGCCATGATCATATTGAATGGCGGTGCAGGCTCGAAGGGCTGAATGGCCTACTCCTGCACCTATTTTCTATGTTTCTATGTTTCTAATCCAGTGCACGGTTTAAATCCAGTTAAAGCAGGGCATCTGAAGAGCGCTTAACGGAACGGTCCATATCGCTAGCCTGCGGTAAAAGACATTCAAAGCGCCTTGAATGTAGTCTGAAATACCTGGGATTAAACGAAAATGTTAACATCAAATGGGTTAATGTACTGAATGCATTTTTTCTAGTCAGAAAGCGACGGTATAAAATGGTCCCACAACGATCTACATTGAGAATACTGTTTTGCTCAATTGACGAAGAGGCCACGGTTGTTTAGGAGACTTCTACAAATGTAAGCATAGCTCGATTTTCTTGAATTGCTGTAATTTGTAAAACGCATTGGATTGGATGAAGAGGCGACCGCTAGAATTTAGAAGATTGAGGGGGGATCTTATAGAAACGTACAACATTATTCAGGGGTTGGACAGGCTAGATGCAGGAAGATTGTTCCCGATGTTGGGGAAGTCCAGAACAAGGGGTCACAGTTTAAGGACAAAGGGGACATCTTTTAGGACTGAGATGAGAAAAAACATTTTTCACACAGAGAGTGGTGAATCTCTGGAATTATCTGCCACAGAAGGTAGTTGAGGCTACAGTTCATTGGCTATATTTAAGGGGGAGCTAGATGTGGCCCTCGTGGCTAAAGGGATCAGAGGGTATGGAGAGAAGGCAGGTACAGGATACTGAGTTGGATGATCGGCCATGATCATATTGAATGGAGGGACAAGCTCGAAGGGCCGAATGGCCTCTACTCCTGCACCTAATTTCTGTGTTTCTATGTTAAACAGCCCGATGGATCAGGAGACAAATTGACGGCGATTTTTAATTATCGTGTTGTAAATCATTAGTCATAGGGTCATGCATCACAGAAACGAGCATGTTGGCCAAAATTGGCCATGCTGCCCAAGCAGCTCAATCTAAGCTAGTTCTGAATCACCCGTACAATCCCACATTGATTGTCTATAATTAGCAGGAATGTGAAAGGAACTGCAGGTGCTGGTTTAAACCGAAGATACGCGCAAAAAGCTGGAGTAACTCAGCGGGACAGGCAGCATCTCTGGACTGAAGGACTGAAGAGGGTCTCGACCCGAAACGTCACCCATTCCTTATCTCCAGCCATGCAGTATAAACTATTCAGCCTAAGTTCACAACAGAATATGTAAACATAATACATAACGGGAGAAAGCAAAAAAGATGCAGTGAGTGTACATACACATGCACATATATTCAATAAATAAACACATATACTACAATAATAATAATAATAATAATAATAATAATAATAATAATAATAATAATAATAATAATAATAATAATAAAAGATTCAGTGAGTGTACATACACATGCACGCATACTCAATAAATAAACACATATACTGCAATAATAATAATAATAGTCTGTTTTAGTTCAGAGCTTATTTGTCGTTGTGTTTAATAGCCTGATGGCTTTGGGGAAGAAGTGGGGCTCGTCCTAAACTTTAAGGAAAACCTAAAGAAAAAAACTTTAAGAAAGTTTAATAAAGTTTTTTATCTCACAACACAGACTTCCACATCCACCAAAAAAAATCCTAAAACGTATAGTGTTCTTAAAGTTTAGGACGAGCCCCCATTTTGAAGAAGTGGGGCTCCTGAACCTGGGACGTTGCGGTTTTCAGGCTCCTGTCCCTTCTTCGCGATAGCAATGGTGAAATGCGTGAGTGGGCAGGATGGCGTCTTTGATGGGCTCGGCGTTGAGCGTTGCAATTGTTATATTGTAATTGGACCGCAGGTGTATTGTTGTTTCATTAAAAAAAGTGTTTCCCTTTATTTTATATAGTTTGCGTGTTGTTCCCCGTTTATGATGTCAGGCTTTACGGAGAGAGGGCAAAAAAGTGGGGTTGTGAGGGAAAGATAGATCAGCCATGAATGTCAGGACTTCCATATGAAGAAAGACTGGATAGACTCGGCTTGTACTGGCTAGAATTTAGAAGATTGAGGGGGGACCTTTTAAAAACTTGCACAATTCTTAATGGGTTGGACAGGCTAGATACAGGAAGATTGTTTTCGATGTTGGGGAAGTCCAGAACAAGAAGTCACAGTTTAAGGATAAGGGGGAAATATTTTAGGACCGAGATGAGAAAAACATTTTTCACACAGAGAGTGGTGAATCTCTGGAATTCCCTGCCACAGAAGGTAGTTGAGGCCAGTTCATTGGCTATATTTAAGAGGGAGTTGGATGTGGCCCTTGTGGCTATATTTAACAGGCAGTTGGATGTGGCCCTTGTGGCTAAACTTATCAGGGGGTATGGAGAGAAGGCAGGTACAGAATACTGAGTTGGATGATCAGCCATGATCATATTGAATGACGGTGCAGGCTCGAAGGGCCGAATGGCCTACATCTGCACCTATTTTCTATGTTTCAATGAATGTCGGAGTAGACTCCATGGGCCGAATGGCCGACTTCTGCTCCTGTAACTGAATCAACTGAATCAACATCGATCCGAATACTCGAAATATTTCATTGTAACAAAACAATTAATTCGTGTTGTCTACTTCATCCAAATACTGTTTTGTAGCGTGTCAGTCGGCGGGTTGAGATGTCAAGTGAATGCCACGATTTATTTTCACCAGCGAGAGCAACAAGTCGTTTGGAACCACGGTGCCTTTCTCTGCGGCCCATGCCAGACTTCTGTAGTCAAGTCAAGCATTGCCCCGTTTAAAAGCACGGATAGTCTTCTTCTAATCGAGTCCACACACAAGGTTAGAAGTTGTTCAGCCAGAGCTGAACACACTTCTCGGCATCTGTACACACTGCTGTCTGTCTTGCGCTTCTCCTGTTTCTTGTGGGTAGCGGTGGAACGGCTGGTGAAAACAGGGTCAAGCAAAGACCGTGACGGTTCTTTGCTTGACCCCAGCACGGTTAGTGTAACGGGAAGGAAAACGGATCAGCAACAATCGGGGTATTCCGGCCCATTAATCTATTGAACAGGAACGACTCCTCACATAACATCATGTTAAAGTGAATTAAATACCAACGGGCACGGACGGGATTTGAACCCGCGATCTTCGGTTTACGAGACCGACGCCTTACCACTTGGCCACCGCGCCTCGATGACGATGGTGATTTTTCAAAATAGTTTAATTACGAGCTCAGTTGTTTAAAAATAATGCAATCAAAATGTCTTATTTACAGATGCTGATCTAATAATTTCACGAATTGTGCAGACATGGAATCTCACGTAGCTAGGGTGGTAAAGAAAGCTTTTGTTGTGATGGCCTTTATAATTCAGAGCATTGAGTATAGAAGCTGGGATGTAATGTTAAAATTGTACAAGGCATTAGTGAGGCCAATTCTGGAGTATGGTGTACAATTTTGGTCACCAAATTATAGTAAAGATGTCAACAAAATAGAGAGAGTACAGAGGAGATTTACTAGAATGTTGCCTGGGTTTCAGCACCTAAGTTACAGAGAAAAGTTGAACAAATTAGGTCTTTTCTCTGGAGCACAGAAGGTTAAGGGGGGACTTGATAGAGGTCTTTAAAATGATGAGAAGGATAGACAGAGTTGACGTGGATAAGCTTTTTCCATTGGGAGTAGGTAAGATTCAAACAAGAGGATTGTTCCCGATGTTGGGGAAGTCCAGAAAAAGGGGTCACAGTTTAAGGATAACGGGGAAGTCTTTTTGGACCGAGATGGAAAAAAAAACATTTTCACACAGAGAGTGGTGAATATGTGGAATTCTCTGCCACAGAAAGTAGTTGAGGCCAGTTAATTGGCTATATTTAAGAGGGGGTTAGATGTGGCCCTTGTGGCTCAATGGAATCAGGGGGTATGGAGAGAAGGCAGGTACAGGGCACTGAGTTGGATGATCAGCCATGATCATATTGAATGGCGCTGCAGGCTCGAAGGGCTGAATGGCCTACTCCTACGCCTATTTTCTATGTTTCTATGGGAATTCAATGAAGCATGGCTGGTTGACTCTTACAGACGGGTCAGCAATGCCGAAATACCAAACGACGACCAGTGGCTAATGCACCCAGGTTTCACAAATGAGGTGAAGTCACCTAATTCCGCGTCAAAGAATCAACTATATTCTGCCCCCTGGCGGAGTAGCACAGAATTTCCAGTCGAATCGCTGCGGGAATTATTCCCAGTTTCTCTTCAATAACTGATGATTCTCAATGCGCTAATACAGCGGTTGTTTTAGGCCAGTGCGGGTGCAATTGTTCGGGAAATTGTAAACTCGAACGTGCGCGGCGGGCTCCAGAAATATCGGTTCTTTTTATTAAATGTCGGTGGCATTGTTTCTGATGCCGCGTGATCTGTCCATTTCACCGTCAGCCTCTTTCCTGCCACTTACCTAGAGAATACAATACAATACAATACGGTTTCATTCGTCACATTGCACATAAAGTGCAAGTGAAATGAATTTGCCAGTAGCGGCACAATGATCAAGAACACACAAATACACAATAAAAATTTAACACAAACATCCACCACAGCTTTCATCGCTGTGGTGGAAGGCACAGCAATTGTCCAGTCCTCCTCCATTTTCCCCCGTGGTCGGGACCTCAACCCTCCGCAGCGTCCAGATAGGCAGACAAGGTGAAAAATCTAGGTAAGTTCTGAGCCGGTGCCTCCCCACCGGAGACCGCGGCTTCAGGCTGGTGTAGGCCGCAGGCCGGCGGTCGGAGATTTAACGTACGCGCCGCGAACAGGAGTGGTTAGAACGCGTATCAACCTCAACACGTCCCTTTCCACCTCTCCCGATGCAGCTGTGCTGCGCCGCGCACTTTCAGTTCAATGGCGTTCCAAGACAGCTCAGGACAGACGTCTCGCTATATATACCTCCCAAACAGTTCCCGTCGGTGTCCCTCTGTATGGTCCACATGCCCTAAGCTGTATTTTAGGTGGAATTGGGCTGTTGGCCTCTATTTGCCCGGGCAACGAAGGGGGAGAACCGGATTTCTTCTTCGACAGAGTTATTTCTGTGATCGCATCTACCGGATGTTTGGTCAGCGTTGATGAAAGAACATACTGTCAACGGAGACGTCCAAATTATGTTCAATAGACAATTCCACCGATAAGATTCAGAGAGTTGTAGAGGGAGACATACAACATGACAGCAGGAACTGGCCAGGCCGCACAGACCATCAATCACCTTTTAACACGTCCCGATTCGACACACTTTTATATATCAAACATCCTCATCAACGTCACCAGATTGTAAATCGACATTCTAGTGTCCATTATTCCACATTAGAAACATAGACACATAGACAATAGGTGCAGGAGTATGCCATTCGGCCCTTCGAGCCTGCACCGCCATTCAATATGATCATGGCTGATTATCCAACTCAGTATCCTGTACCTGCCTTCTGTCCATACCCCCCGATCCCTTTAGCCACAAGGGCCACATCTAACTCCCTCTTAAATATCGCCAATCAACTGGCCTCAACTACCTTCTGTGGCAGAGAATTCCAGAGATTCACCACTCTCTGTGCGAAAAATGTGTTCATCGTCTCGGTCTTAAAAGATTTCCCCCCTATCCTTAAACTGTGACCCCTTGTTCCGGACTTCCCCAATATCGGGAACAATTTTCCTGCATCTAGCCTGTCCAATCCCTTAGGAATTTTGCAAGTTTCTATAAGATCCCCTCTCAATCTTCTAAATTCTAGCGAGTACAAGCCGAGTCTATCCAGTCTATCTTCATATGAAAGTCCTGACATCCCATGAATCAGTCTGGTGAACCTTCTCTGTACTCTCTCTATGGTAAGAATGTCTTTCCTCATTAGGGCCATTTAATCCACACTAGAAGCAAGGGGGATTTTCCGACCTAGTCCTTGACTCCCACTCGTGGAAGCATCCTATTCACATCCGCTCTATCCAGTCAACATCCGCTCTATCCAGTCACATCCGCTCTGTGCTATTCACATCCGCTCTATCCAGTCCAGTCAACAGCTTCAGAAGCAAAAGAAGTGTGAATTTGTTCAGAAGCTGGTCGGACAAGTCTAATATTAATTTGTGCAGTGTCCTAACCTCGCTCAAGACATAAGGTCTCATTTATTGGATTGTAATACGTCTAAAGCACACGGCGTTATTGTATTGTGATCTGCTGAACGACTCCTTCGCAAATTACTTGTGTCTTTAAGCCGCGTCTCTTCTTATGCGGCGCAGAATGACACGTGGTTGCCATTTTGCGATGTTCCCTGCGGAGAAGTTCGTACAAATTTCATAAGCAGCGGTGGCCTTTGAACGGATAGCCCAATCTTCGTCATCAAACGTGTCTCTGTCGAAAGCGGGAAAGGCAGTATCTCTGGAGAGAGGTAATCTTCTTCCTTCTCTAGCTGTTTTTAAGTCACTCCTATTCTCCGTGGCCTTTGTAGACCAGTAAGGTGTGGAATTATTTATTTACTTTATTTGCTTGGTTTTGCTGCGTGGTTCGTACTCGTGTTTTATGTCTTTTAATTTATTGTTTGGATTTTCGTATGTAATTTATGCGCCTCGTGTTAGCTGTATGTCATGTTGTTCTGCCTGTTTTATGATGTCTTGCTTATTTTCTTTTTCTGTACAGCACTTTGGTCAACTTTGGTTGTTTTTTAAGGTGCTTAACAAATAAAGTTATTATTATTATTATTATATGTTTCGGATCAAGAACATATTTCAGACAGGCGTGGGGGAGACCGCCGTGGGGGGGGGGTGGGGGGGGGGTTGCAATGGAGGAGCCTACCTGGGGATCCGCCGGGAGGGGGGGGGTGGAAACACAAGGGTAAATCTGGCGAAGGATACTCGGTAACGTCAGCGCCCTTCGTGCGGCGACTATTGCATGCTAACCTTGTGATTGCAAGCAGAGAATTGTACTGTGACGTCACATGTGACAAGAATGTGCTGTATTCAATTCAATTCACAGATCCAAAGGACGTGGTCTGCATTTATGGAACTATTACAAGCATAAGGTGCAATAATAAGTTATAACATAAAGCCTACCAAGACCTGGAAACGGGGGGTATAAAATAAATTTTTAATAAAAACACGGTTGGTATATCCTTTTTTGCGGAGTTTTGTGTTACAATAGAGCGATTGATTTTTCTTTCTTCTTTTTTTTTCTTTTCTTTCTAGGGTCTTATTTCTTTTCTTTGCTTCCTTCTCTAATTCCTTCCCTAAGGGGTTCTGTTTTCCCAACACTTTCCTGCACCTTCACGATTCTTGCTTACTTTCCTTACTTCTTTTATTTCTATCTTTTTTAAAGTTCAAAAAATGAAATGGTACAACATAATGTAATAAGATATATACGATGTATTAATGTGATTTACTGTACTGCTAATAAAAATAAAAATTTTTAAAAATCAAAAAAAAAATCACGAGAGGTTCTGGGGATGCCTGTTAAACTAAGAATATAAAAATAAAATAAAATAAATACAACGTAGCAAAGATGAGCGGGAAGCAAGAGGATTGGTTAATATGTAAAGAGCAACAGAAGATAACTACAAAGGCAATGCGGGGAGAAAAGATGAGGTACGAATGCAAACTAGCCAAGAATATAAAGGAGGATGGTAAAAGCTCCTTTAGGTATGTGAAGAGGAAAATTAGTTAAGACCAAAGTTGGACCCTTGAAGACTGAAAATGGCGATACTGTCCCTGACGTCTCTTTTCAGCCACGGTCGCTCCTTACTTCCATTGGAATATTTCTTCCTCTGTGGAATGAACTGATCCTGCACCTTCTGTATTATTCCCAAAAATACCTGCCATTGTTGTTCCATAGTCATCCCTGCTAGGGTATCTTTGCAGTCAACTTTGGCCAGCTCCTCCCTCGTGTCTCCGTCGTCCCCTTTATTCAACTGTAACCCCGACACCTCTGATTTTCCCTTCTGCCTCTCCAATTGTAGATTAAACTTGACCATATTATGGCTCCTTAACCTAAGTTCCTTTATCAAATCCGGTTCATTAATAACACTAAATCCAGAATTGCCTTCTCCCTGGTAGGCTCCAATACCAGCTGTTCTAAGAATCCATTACGGGGGCACTCCACAAACACCCTTTCTTGGTGTCCAGTACCAACCTGATTTTCCCAGTCTACCTGCATGTTGAAATCTCCCATAACAACCGTAGCATTATTTTTTACTACATGCCAATTTTAACTCCTGATTCAACTTGCACCCTCTCTGCAGACTACTGTTTGGGGGCCTGTAGATTAGTCACATTACGGTCTTATTACACTTACATTTCCTTAATTAGGTAATTCGGCCCATCAAGTCCACACCGTCACTCAATCATGGCTGATTTGTCTCTCCCTCCCATTCTCCTGCCTTATATGCATAACGTCTGACTACTGAACTAATCGAGAAAAGTTACTAGAATATACAGGTAACTGGAGGAGAAGAGTCGCTGCGTGAGCATCTCAGCTACAAGCATTGGCTGTCGAAACAGAAGATTTTCTGTTACGACAGACAATAAAGTTTTCTGAATCTGAATCTGAATCTGAAAATGAATAGAATTCCAATAGGAACCACAGGAAGTCATCCATTCTCTCTCCGTTAAGAGATTTGAACGTTCACGTCCTTCTTTGTGAACCAAAATATTCATCCGCCGAACTACAAAATCCAGGGATTAATTGCCGTGCCGACAGCAATGAAAGAATTATCCGGCTGTTTTGATACAAGCAGGTTTTAGAGGGTTCGGTACAATGAGTAGGCAAACCAAATGTAAATATCACAAGCAATTTTAGTTTATTATAGTTACAGCAAGTACAGAATAAAATTATTAATAAAGTAACATTCCTCATGACGTCCTGCGGTCCTATTTCACTGATATGAGCGATGACTTGTTGCAAGCAGTTTAAGGGGTTCCACCACATGGGCAGTTCCGGCTTGCCGACAGAAGATCCGGGCATGATTCAGGATTACAGTCGCAGGTGAATTCTCTCCCGTTGAGCTCGCTGGCCACATGCACGTATACAACCAGTAAGCCCGTGCTTCTAATTTAAGCTGCAAATAACCGTTGACTGTGTGTTTTTTTTTAATTGAACAGGCTGCTTTTCCTATTATTATTTACAAAGGGCTTGCCATAGAGGGAGTACAGAGAAGGTTCGCCAGACTGACTGGGATGGCAGGACTTTCATATGAAGAAAGACTGGATAGATTCGGCTTGTATACGCTAGAATTCAGAAGATCTTATAGACACTTACAAAATTCTTAAGGGGTTGGACAGGCTAGATGCAGGTAGATTATTCCCGATGTTGGGGGAAGTCCAGAACAAGGGGTCACAGTTTAAGTATAAGAGGGAAGTATTTTAGGACCGAGATGAGAAAATCATTTTTTACACAGAGAGTGGTGAATCTGTGGAATTCTCTGCCACAGAAGGTAGTTGAGGCCACAGTTCTTTGGCTATATTTAAGAGGGAGTTAGATGTGGCCATTGTGGCTAAAGGGATCAAGGGGTATGGAGAGAAGGCAGGGATGGGACACTGAGTTGGATGATCAGCCATGACCATATCGAATGGCGGTGCAGGCTCGAAGCTCCGAATGGCCTCTACTCCTGCACCTATTTTCGATGTTTCCATGTTTCTATATTAGATAATGCACCGAACTAGTCTCGGACACATCTGAGAAAGAAAGGTTTATCTTATCGCCTCGCCATGTCTTTTTGCAGCTACGTGATCAGGGGCCTCACGAGTTAATGGGGCTTCTGAGTGATCCTGAGCGTCTTGCCAAGTTCCTTCTACTATTCCTCAGATCACCTGCATACTTAACGTCTGCTGTTAGTGGAAGAGAATGTACACCTTGGGCCACCGGTTACCAAGGCCATAGCCTTGAGTCTTTCATGGAGATAGGTCTGGCGACATTCTTCTTTTTTTTTTTTTTTTTTTTTTTTTTTTTTTTATTTTTATTAGAAGTACGGTAAATTACAATACTACACAACACATATATCTTAATACATTTTTTGTACCGCTTCATTTTTTTTGAGCTTTAAGAAAAAGGTAGAAGTAAGGAAAGTAAAGAAAGTGCGCGAGAGTCGTGAAGTGCAAGAGTGTTGGGAAAAGAAAGCCCCTTAGAAAAGAAGTTAGAGAAGGAAGTAAAGTGAGAAAATAGATCCTAGAAAAGAAAGAAAGAGAAAATAGGAACAATCGCTCTATTATAACATTAAACTCCGCAGAAAGGGACTACCAACCAAGTCTGTTTTTGTTGTTTTACCTCCCGTTACCAGGTCCTGATCGGTCTGGCGACATTCCAGATGGGTATTTGTTTATTAATCAAAAGTATTGGATAATCGTGTCTAGATAATTCACTGGCATATGCATGGGGTTGTATCTTGCAGTACGTTTCCACAGTGGATTTCCCCGTATCCATCACTGCGCAGTCTATTTCAGACAGAATTGTAAGAATTCTCCTCTAGTTGAACATTTTTTTAATTAGATTGATGGGGTATTTAACAGCAAACGTTAACTGGCCCCTGAATCGAGTCTGCGTCGCTGCATATACGCAGGAGTTAATGCACGAACCGAGAAGCTCCAACATGTGTCCGCTTTCTTGCAGGATAAACTTTGGATCATTGGAATTGACGCCGCTGGCATAAGTGTTGCCTGTGATTTGCACACGCAGGAAATTCACAAGGTAGATCAACCGCAACAAGATAAAACATCCCGAGATCACCATGAGCAAAACGATAGACTTTCTCCTGCTCTCCATCTCCGGGTCACACTTATTTTCTCCGTTGCTCTGGCATCGGAGCCTCCTGCGAGCTCGACTGGCTGCGAGAATGTGCCTGACTGTCAACATGTTGAGCAGCAAAATCAATAGGAAGGGGACACATGGGTTCAATACAGGGCGCTGCCAGTCATAGATTCTCCATGCAACGGAGGTATAATAGCTACTCTTGATGACGCAGTACCATGGTACATTATCAGTGACGTACATTGGTTCGAGAGGAAAGAAAGAGGGTATGTTCTTGAAACAGACCAGCATGAAAACTATCCCGATAACGACCGCCGCGGTTTTCTCTGTGCAATATCGCAGTCTCAATTTTAGGCCGCAAATGGCGGTGAATCGGTCGAAGGCGAACGCTACCGTTAACCAGACGGACGTGTCTTTGGAAACCCAGCTGAGGACAAGGATGAGTGTGCAGCCTGGCGTGGTGGAGAAGAAACTGGCAGGGAAATAAATAGCCCGTAGGCGGCTTAGTATCACCACGGTGACTATGACCAGGAAATCCGCCACCGCCATAAACACCAGGTAAAGGGTGATACACTTGGAGAGGCCGCACTTTCCCTTCGACAGAATCACAATCGTCACCAAGTTCGCTGCAAGTGGGAGGCAGAGTAGTTAATAACGTAACTGTTCAACTGTGGCCAATTAATCATGACATGGGTAGACAATTTATCACATTAACAGATTGCTTACAGATTTCGAATAATCAATTTATGGAAAGATAACCGTTTCCTCGTTAAACTCATAGATACATAGACACATAGAAAATAGGTGCAGGAGTAGAGGCCATTCGGCCCTTCGAGCCTGCACCGCCATTCAATATGATCATGGCTGATCATCCAACTCAGTATCCTGTACCTGCCTTCTCTCCACACCCCCTGATCCCTTTAGCCACAAGGGCCACGTCTAACTCCCTCTTACATATAGCCAATGAACTGTGTGGCCTCAACTACCTTCTGTGGCAGAGAGTTATGCCCCTGTCCCATTGACAGTGTGGAAACTGACTCATCGCCCACCAAGTCCGCGTCGACCAGCGATTGGTGTATACGACACCGGATGGGTATTTGTTTTACGATATTTGCCAATTAGCCGACAAACCTGCACGTCTTTGGAATGTGGGAGGAAACGGGAGCAGCCCCTGGCGGTCAAAGAGAAAACGTGCAAACTCCTTGCAGATAATATCCGTAGTCAGGACCACGCCATGGCCTCTGGCGCTGTAAGGCAGCGACTCTACCGCTGCGTCACTGTGCCCCGGCCCCACGACATCAGATTCTGAGCCGCATCTGTGGAGGCAATGGATTGTCGACGTTTCTTATCTGTTTAGTTTCGTTTAGTTCTGTTTGGTTCCGTCTAGTTTAGTGCAGCTCAGTTTGGTTCAGTTTAGTTTAGTTTAGTGTAGTTTAGAGATGCAGCGTGGAAACAGGCCCTTCGGTCAACTGAGCCCGCTCCGACCAGTGATCCTCGGCCACAAACACTACCCTACACACACTAGGGAGAATTTATATTTATATCAAGCTAATTGGTCTACAAACCTGTGTCCCAAACCGCAGCACCCAATGAAAACCATGGCGGGGAAATGTACAGACACTGTACAGACCGCACAATTGGAATTAATTGGGAAACAACTGACGAAGCTTGTCAGTAAAGCCATTCTATATAAGCACGAGTGACCAATTGGTCGCGGGGCATGGATGAAGCGGGGAACAGCAGTAAAAGCTCATGTGCTTAAAACATATGTAACTGGTCCTCTCCGGTAACATAGAAACATAGAAACATAGAAAATAGGTGCAGGAGCAGGCCATTCGGCCCTTCGAGCCTGCACCGACATTCAATATGATCATGGCTGATCATCCAACTCAGTATCCTGTACCTGCCTTCTCTCCATCCCTTTAGCCACAAGGGCCACATCTAACTCCCTCTTAAATATACCCAATGAACTGTGGCCTCAACTACTTTCTGTGGCAGAGAATTCCACAGATTTACCACTCTCTGTGTAACAAAATGTTTTTTTCTCATCTCGGCCCTAAAAGATGTCCCCTTTATACTTAAACTGTGACCCCTTGTTCTGGACTTCCCCAACATCGGGAAGAATCTTCCTGCATCTAGCCTGAACAACCCCTTAAGAATTTTGTAAGTTTCTATAATCAATCTTTTAAATTCAAGCGAGTAACAAAAACAAAGAGGAATTCAACGGGTCATGGAGCATCAGTGAAGGGAAGGGACAATGGACAAGAGACGCTTACAGACGGAGCCCGCTGAAGAACGATTGTAGTTGCGGAGAAAAAGCTAGAAAAAGCGTGAAGGCGCGGCAATACTTGGCAAATGAAAGGTGTTGAAATGGCAGAAAGGTACAGAAGTGACAAACGCGAAACGTTCATCTGCGGAAAACATTACCTGGAACACCAAACACCGCAAGAATAGTATAATAAATAGCAAAGACCGGACCGTTTCCGGGCGCGTGCATTTTCCGTCACGTCGTTGACCTATTCAGGTGTAGGTTCTGAACCAAGCGCCGCCACGGTTGCAGTTATACCCGACGTTAACCTCTGGAGCGCCAATTAGCTTGCGACATCGCTGTTGTTATTTTCAATGTTCAGAACAAACAAATGGATGCAGTCATTTTCATGCAATTTTAATTAATCTCGTAGGATGCATTGAAAGTGCTGACGCCTGCTTAGGATCACATAGAAGTCAGTACTTTTTTGAAAAATTGACTGGATGGGTCATGTGATTTAAGTTGATAATTTACTAAATCGTTACTAATGATATTGTTGGTTGGTTGGATGAACTTTCAAAGCCCTTCGATTACTTGGAAGGACATACACAAAATTAACTCATGACGTTATATGGACAGCAATAACGTTGGCAATACGTTGGCTGTAGGATAGCAAAAAGGTTTTTCATTGCAAAGGGTTTGTAGTTGAACGACACGGCGACGGGAATTTCAATCACAGAACGATATCTTGCAATTGGGAGTGCAGATCACAATTTTAAAATGTGTAGGCGACCCACATTCTGGAACCTCTCCCCTTTATATCGACAAGGATTCCACCGATGTAATCTACTAAAACACTGTTTCCTCTATTACCGTTCGCGAGATCGATCCCTGGGATAGCGGGACTGTCATATGAGTAAAGATTGAAAAGACTAGACTTGTATTCACTGGAGTTTAGAAGGATGAGGGGGAATCTTCTAGAAACACATAAAATGATACAAGGACTGGCCAAGCTAGATGCAGGAAAAATGTTCCCAATGTTGGACGAGTCCAGAACCAGGGGCCACAGTCTTAGAATAAAGGGGTGACCATTTAAGACTGAGGTGAGAAAAAACTTTTTCACGCAGAGAGTTGTGAATCTGTGGAATTCCCTGTTTGACCTGCGTGGGTTTTCTCTGGAATCTTCGGTATCCCCCCAATGACCCTCGGGTTTGTATGTTAATTGACTTGGTATAATTGTTACCTATCGTTAGTGTGCGGGGGGATAGCGTTCGGCTGCGGAGATCGCTGCTCGGCTTGGTGGGCTGAAGGGCCTGTTTCGGCGCTAAATAACAATTGGTGATGTGGGGAGGAAGGATGGATGCATAGACAAACGGAAACTCTCCCAACAGAAGGATGCGCCTCCCCCCCCCCCCCCCCCCCCACCATTCACCCGAGAAAACACCAATGCTGACGAACACGTGACGTCACAGGAAGTAGCAAAAACCACACTCAGCGGTATTATTATTCGCGTTAAAAGACTGCCGCTTACTTCATTTAAATTTGGTTTAGTTCTGTTATGAGATGCTGCGCGGAATAACTCCCTTCAGCGCACCGAGTCCGCGCCCACTAACACCAGCCTACAACACACTAGGGATAATTTAATATTTTTTCCCAGCCGCCTTTGGAGTGTGGGAGTAAACCGGAGCGCCCGGAGAACAACCCACGAAGGTGAGAGGGAGAAGGTGCAAAGACTCCGTCAAGACAACACCTGTGGTCAGGTTCAAACCCGGGTCTCTTGCGCAAACAATTCTCCCGCTGCACCCAAGGTAGATACTTCCTCAGCTTTCGGCACGCCTCCCGCCTTCAATCTCCTCAAACCGTCCGTTCTTTACAGGTTACGGATAAGCTACTGCAGACGTCTGCTACCGAGGTTAACCACGAGACCATGTTCTGCCACATTCTCATGATAATATGCACATTGTTCGGTAAGTTTCGCGTTGCCTTTTCTCTTTTGTGTTTTATGCGATGTTTGCAACTTTCCAACTCAATGCTGAACACAACTCACCCACGTTTAATTTCCAGGGGCTATTTGGGGAGAGTCGGTAACGCAGCCGCAGGCCGAGTTAACTGTGGCTGAAGGAGAAACAGTGAAAATACAGTGCAGCTACACGACAGAATACGCCAACCCCGACCTCTATTGGTACCGACAGCAAGCGGATCAGGCTCCGGAGTTCATTTTGTATCGGGATAACAGCGAAAATGAAGAAGCGGATTTTGCAAAGGAGAGGTTCGCGGCTGATCAGACCAACGCTGGAGGGAATATCCCATTGACAATCACACAAGCAACACTGCAGGACTCCGGCCTGTATCTCTGCGCGCTGAGTCCCACAGTGTTTCAACATTCAGCTGTCGCTCAACAAAAACCTAGAAACAAACACAACCGCAAACCGCAACCCTCCAGTTCCAACAAACTGTTCCCCCGCGTTAGGAATCAACCTCAGCTGTGCAAGATCTTTGGTTTCAAGAAACATAGAAACAAAGAAACATGGGAAATGGCAGGCAGTGGCGAGTGGAGTGCCGCAAGGCTCGGTGTTGGGGCCGCAGCAGTTTACCATATATATTAATGTTTTGGAAGAGGGAATTCGCAGCAACACTAGCATGTTTGCGGATGACACAACGCTGGGTGGCAGTGTGAACTGTGAAGAGGATGTTAGGAGGTTGCAGGGTGACCTGTACAGGTTGAGTGGGGGGGGGGGGCAGATGCGTGTATAATATGGATAAATGTGAGGTTATCCACTTTGGCGGCATAAACAAGTGGGGCAGATTATTATCTCAATGGGGTTAGGTTAGGTAACGGGGAAGTACAGCGAGACCTGGGTGTCCTTGTACACCGGTCACTGAAAGTTGGCGTGCAGGTACAGCAGGCAGTGAAGAAAGCTAATGGAATGTTGGCCTTCATAACAAGAGGATTTCAGTATAGGAGTAAAAAGGTTCTTCTGCAGTTGTATAGGGCTCCGGTAAGACCACAGCTGGAGTATTGTGTACAGTTTTGGTCTCCTAATTTGAGGAAGAACATCCTTGTGATTGAGGCAGTGCAGCGTAGATTCACGAGATTGATCCCTGGGATGGCGGGACTGTCATATGAGGAAAGATTGAAAAGACTAGACTTGGCTTCACTGGAGTTTAGAAGGATGAAGGGGTATCTTCTAGAAACATATAAAATGATACAAGGACTGGACAAGCTAGATGCAGGAAAAATGTTCTCAATGTTGGGCGAGTCCAGAACCAGGGGCCACAGTCTTTGAATAATGGGGTGGCCATTTAAGACTGAGGTGAGAAAAACGTTTTCACGCAGAGAGTTGTGAATCTGTGGAATTCCCTGTTTGACCTGCGTGGCTTTTCTCTGGAATCTTCGGTTTCCCCCCAATGAACCTCGGGTTAGTATGTTAATTGACTTGGTATAATTGTCACCTATCGTTAGTGTGCGGAGGATAGCGTTCGTCTGCGGAGATCGCTGCTCGGCTTGGTGGGCTGAAGGGCCTGTTTCGGCGCTAAATACCAATTGGTGATGTGGGGAGGAAGGATGGATGCATAGACAAACGGAAACTCTCCCAACAGAAGGATGCGCCTCCCCCCCCCCCCCCCCCCACCACCACCATTCGCCCGAGAAAACACCAATGCTGACGAACACGTGACGTCACAGGAAGTAGCAAAAACCAACACCCAGCGGTATTATTATTCGCGTTAAAAGACTGCCACTTACTTCATTTAAATTTGGTTTAGTTCTGTTATGAGATGCTGCGCGGAATAACTCCCTTCAGCGCACCGAGTTAGCGCCCACTAACACCAGCCTACACACAGTAGGGATAATTCACTATTTTTTCCCAGCCGCCTTTGGAGTGTGGGAGTAAACCGGAGCGCCCGGAGAACAACCCACGAAGGTGAGAGGGAGAAGGTGCAAAGA